>NW_025222129.1:2407655-2553676 GCF_014066325.1 Apis laboriosa
CACAGAGGAAAAACGATATCCTCAAAGTTTCTCATCGGCCACCCGCTACACGTGAAACGAAAGATAGAATTCGATTCGAAGGAAGCACATTCAACGGCAGCTCGAGGAAGTCGTCGATGGTTTCCTTTTCATTTCACTGATTTACTCTTGTGTTCATCCGTGTTCATCCATCGAACGAACGAACCATTCGAATTTTAACATTTAGAATCCATCGAGTCCCTTCCTTCGCGTATCTACTATTCTACAAAAAGAAAAAGAAAAAAAAAAATAAACTCTGAACTTCGTTCATTTAAAAAAAAAAAAATCATCGAATATCGAATTTCAAAATCAGAATTCTCTCAGTAAGTAGAATTCTATCTATGCTCGAAGAAAACAATTGGTTTCTTTCCTTTTTTTTTTTTTTTTTTTTTTGTTTTTTAATGATTCGTTGAAAATTACGCGAAGAAAGGGACCAGGGGAAGTTGTTGAAACACGGAATAGGGAGCATTGTTGATCGTTGGGAGGAAAAGTTTCAAACGGGATTCTTATTGGAATCACGATCCGAAATCATAGCGTTTAAATGATCAAATTGTGTTTAAAAGAAAAAGAAAAAAGAATAGAAAAAAAAAAAAAAATTATAAAACGCATAACTGTACGGTCATGCGATACGTTTTGAACGTTGGCGTGTTAATTATTAACGACGATTATGATGATCATGATGATTATGCTGCTTTCAACATTGTACAGTATCGAATAAAAATTATAGTGCGTAGTCAGAAAAAAAAAACAGACAGCTAGTAGAAAGCAAGGAACGAAAAAGAAGTGGACATTTTTTATACGACTCTATTTTGGCTACGATCGTGTTAGGTTTTTCTTTCTTTTATTACGTTTCCGTTTCTCTCTCTCTCTCTCTCTCTCTCTCTCTCTCTCTCTCTCTTTCTTTCTTTAATTTTGAGAAAAAATTACAGAAGAGAAATCTGTCGAATCTCGATCGCGGTCGTAGCCAGAAATAGTCGACGATTTTCGATTGAAGTTTTCGATCGAACAAAAAATTTCTCATCGTAACCATGAAGAGAAGGATTCTTTTAAAATCTAGTATCTATTTAATTCCAATAGGAGGTAAGAATATTGAATATATCTTCTCCATTTTATTTTCTATTCTTGTATATCTCTCTTTTTATCAAAGACAATCGTCATAATTTAATCAATTTGGAATGTTTCAGTCGTAAAAATATACTGGTTCGCGTTTTTCCTTCCTTTCTTATTTAAAATATATATATATGTATTTCTAACACGTTCGTCAATTGTCAATTGTCACAGACAGATACATAATTCTTATTTTGCTCACATTTCTATGTAATTATTCAAAGAAATTAGACATCAATTTTACTTTTAACATCTTGCTCTATCAGGCTTGTCAAAAATAAAATATTCATTTCATCTTCACAGAACGAAACAAAAAATTCTTCGCTCGATACTTTTTTCCAATTTAACTTAAATTAATTTAAGAAAGAATCTGTTCACATATCCACCTGTCTAACCAATTTTTCTTCCGATACATCTTACATGTATATCATCTTATATAGAAAATATCTTATAAAAGAATACACAAATCGAAAAATAACATTTTTACACTACACTAAATTTCCAATTTTCCTTTTTCTTTTCTTTTCCTTTTTTTTTTCTTTTCTTTTCTTTTTTTCTTAATAATATATTCTCGTATAATGTAATCTCCGAAATAATTTGTGCGATTACCTTTTTTCAGCGAAATTCATGCCAGAATCGACACCACCACCGCCACCCTATGCCTATCCACCACCAGGTATGCCAGCTCAGGTTCCGGGTGCAGCTGTTCCGGGTGCCGCACCAGCCGCTGCACCAGGAGCTGCAGCGGGAGGAGCGGGTGGTACAAGTGGGCAACAGACCGCTGGTGCAGCGTTAGTTGGCAATTTGAACGGCATTCACAGCGTGATGTAAAGAGAAAAAGAAAAGAAAGAAAGAAAGAAAGAAAGAAAGAAAGAAAGAATATTACACTTCTCCGTACTGTATCGCAATAAGAATTTTCCATGCTAATCTCAAACGAGCGACGTGATGTCTATTGGCGTAAGCATATAAGTAAAAGATATACTATAAAGTGTTAAAGAAAGAGAGAAAGCTTCGATCGATTCGTTAGACGCGTGTCCAAAATTCTGATCCCACAATCACAGTACAGATTTCTTTTTGACGTTTACAATAAGATAGAGGAAAGAATCGAATAAATTAGAATATCGATGAAATAAACGTTTGATCGAGGAACGAACAGCTAACGCGTTAACTGCCGCGATCCGCAATGAAGAAGACAAAGATAATAGCTGATTCGTTAAAGATATTCCCTGTTTTCAAGCAACCGTTAATCGTTATCGTTTTAACCGCATCATATCGATCGCAGTGCATACAATCTGAGAACTTTTCGAGAAAAGAAGAACGAAAAAAAGACGCGTGGTGCATATTAGTAGTTCCTCTGTGCAGTTGTTATGTGTTAAAAGTACGCTGCAAAAAGAAAAAAAAAAAAAGAAATTATAAAGTCGCAAGTTCCGTAATAGCTTTTAGGGACAATTTCTGTATATTATTCACTTCCTGTTTGGTGGTGAAAGCTTAGAAAATCGGTAGGGAAGTTGATCGACCCTCCCATAACGTTTATTTCGTAATGAAAAAATAGCGAATTAGAAATAGATATTTCTGTATGTCTGACTAACTGAGAATTTTCAATTCACGTATTCCCTCGTATATGATGATCCTAGCCAAAAAAAAAGTTAAAGAAGGAACGAATGAAAAATACGAGAAAGGGTACTGTCCGTGTATTAATGGAGAAAAACATGTATATCTACGTATATACGTGTATATGTACATAAATTATTACGAATTATCGATGTAAGATTGAATTATACATACATACATATATAAATAATATAACTTATAAATATACATAGTAGATATATTGCGACGAAAAAAAAAATATAAGAAAGAAATCAACAAAGAAAAAGAAATAAATGAGAAGAAATAAAGGAGAGAAAGAGAGAGAGAGAGAGAGAAAGAGAGAGAGTGAGAGAGAGAGAAAGAGAGAGAAATTGTTAATATTAAATATTATTATTCTTTACTTTTAGCAATCCATAAATAAAAATTAGTATTATTATCCTAAATAAAAGTTAATAATTGTATCAAGAAAGATAATTTTCATGTTAATTATATTTATGTGAACGATCCTTCTTTACGAATCCTGTTTTCACAAATTTTAGTACATAACTTACAATTAGCAATAACTTATAATCGCAATATATATACATATATAAATATATCACTCTTTATTAACATGAGACTATGGATTATTAATATTTTTCTTAAAATTTTATGATTCTTAATATCTTTCTTTGTGCAATTCTTAAATTGGCAAATATTTATACTTTCTATGAAACGATATATAGGATTTTAATAGAGCGAGAGCGAATATTAACTTTGGAATGAAAATAACGAAAAAGATTCGCATAAAGTTCAACCTATATAAATGCTCCCTTTTTCAAAAAAGATAATTCATACTTCATTATAAATCGTACCAATGAAAGAAACGATGATATATTTTAAACATGATAAATCGAATTAACAACTGTTTTAGATTACTTGTATATTTCTCTAGAAACAATAAATTATGGTCGAAAGAGGAAGCATTTGTGGATAAAGATTTTTTATTATTTTTATGTATGAAATTGCATCAAGAAAATGTTTAAACAAAATAATATCCGAATATTTAATTATTGATGAATATAGCGTAGATTTTTGTTAATTACGAAATAAAAAAAAAGGTTAAAAAAGATATTTCGATGATTACACCGCGATAATAATTTCTTTTTTTAGAATAACTCACAATCTCTTAATATCCTCTTCTTAATGGCCTAATCAATTAGAATTTCATTCATTTGTTTGTTTATTTCTTTATCGTTTAAAAAAAACACTCGATTTTCATAATTAAATTAAAAAGATTATAGAAAAAATACAATCATTCATAATAGCAATTCTTTTCTTAAACTTTGCGATTACTCTTACTGTATTCATATGCGTACATTGTATGTACCATAAACTTATTAAATATTCCACAGAATAAATTTAAATTTTTGCATTCTCACGAAAAAAAAATGGAAAAAATATCTTTTAACAAAAAAAATTATACAAATTAAAATGCAAAAAAGTGAGGGTTATATACGAAGTTTATCGAAAAAAAACCGATAGGATTAATATATCCATTTTTTGCTACATTGTTGAAATACGAAAAAGATTTCAGAGTATAATAATCGTAAAACATTTTGCTCTGATTTATTATAAAATCAATCTCTCGAAACATACTTTCCTTGTTCTTTGCAATTAAATTATCATTCCATATTCCCTCGTTACCCTTCCTTTTTCTCCAAAATGCTTATTATTATGTCTACAAATCGAAGAAATATTTTAATAATTTAAGATATTTGTAAGTATGACGAAAATATGTAAGAAAGCTTTACCATATAGGTAGTTAATGTATTATTACAAAATATAAAGATACAATTAATAATCGCGATAATTGATTGAGTTGAACATCATTCGATTTATGATCGAGGAATCTTATATTCATCTAGCTATAGATATTACTGTAAATTAGTCTTAAATAAATATAATTATGAAAAAGAAAAAATTATTTTTTCAGAAATGTTTGAATATATTTTTATGTTTTATATTTCATGTTTATATTTTATTTGTTTTACATATATATTTTTATTATTTGCTAAATATTGAATGATAATTTTTTATTTGTATAATATTTTTATGTATAATATTTTTATGAACCTCAGGGTTCCACTTAAAACCATTACACTCTTGATATAAATGACATAAGCGCCGCCTAACGGTTTACTCTTTCATTTGTCGACCATTTGTAAACATGGCTCCGGTGAGTTTTATATTCGTAAAAAATAATTCAGAAATATTTAAAAATCTTTTAAAAATTCATTAAAAACATAAAACAATATACTTTAACCTTTTATTATGATAAAATTGTATTTACATTTTTGAAAAGATTATAAAGATGTCGTTGGATGTAAATTTCTAACCTAAAAGCGTCTGTTAATGTCTAACACATGTTAAAGAAAATATAATTTTTTAATTAAAAGAAAATCAAAATGAATATTTTTCAGCCCACTACAAAGAAGTCCAAGGGACCAGCCATTAAAAAACAGGCCCTCCGGGGTAAAGGCCAAAAGAAAAAGGTATCCCTTAAGTTCACTATAGATTGTACACATCCTGCAGAAGACAATATTATGGATGTAGCTAATTTCGTAAGTTAATTTTTATTTTATAATCACATTGTTTTTTAATTAAATTTCGATATTTTTTAAATTCAAATTTTGAAATTTTATCTTATTATTTAATATATCATAATTTAACGTGCAAATAAAATAGCTAACTTCTTACAGGAAAAATATTTACATGAAAGAATTAAAGTTGCTGGGAAAACAAATAATTTTGGTAACAGTGTTACATTGGAAAGGGATAAGATGAAACTATCTGTTAACAGTGATATCGATTTTTCTAAACGGTGAGAGTTATTCAATAATAAAAATAATATTTAATGATTAATATATTTATTTAATATTCATTGAATTTGACATTACTTTTTTAAAAAAAACTGATATTTGCACTAATTTAATAATACTTATGTAGGTATCTCAAATATCTTACAAAAAAATATTTGAAAAAAAATAAATTACGTGATTGGTTACGTGTTGTATCAAAAGACAAAGAAACCTATGAGTTAAGGTACTTCCAGATTAACAGTCAAGAAGATGATGATGAAGAAGATGCAGAATAAAGTTTTAATTGTATGATGCAATTACAGAATTATCTGTACATATTTCTACTAATAAATAATAGGAAAAAATTGAATGCATTTTATAAATAAAAAATTTTGATTGTTCCTTCATTTCTTTAAAATTAATTTGATTAGATTTCATAAATATATTAAAAATTAAATTTATTATTATTATTAAAAAACAAACAAAAATATAATAATTACAAAAATTTATGTATATAATAATACAATATATATATATATATATATAAAAGAAAATTAAATTTTATTTTATTTATTTTATAAATATTTATATAAACTTATAATTTTTATAAATATGAAAAGAATTCAAATTTTAAAATAAATTTATTTTATTTAATTATTTTATTTAATGTTGCTGATCTGAAATATTATAATGAAAACTTGTATTTATAAATTGTATTTTTTACTTTGAAAATTTATATTTTTTTGTACATTTGTATATTATTTTTGTATTTTAAATATTTTTATAATATTTTTATAATCTTTACAAATGCATTAGAGACGCTGATTACATAGAGTTGGAAATATAGAAAAATGCGTCACTAGAGGCGTAGTAGAGAAAAACATAAGTCAGTATTTATCACCAACAAACTCGTATCTATTTAAGGTTCGTTTAACTCCCCAAAAATTTGAGTATTTATATTGAAGAACTTTATTTATTTACTTTATTTATTTTTATATAGATCAATTTCCTTATGTGAAATATGTAAATGTAATTAAATTGGATAAACAAAATATGAAACATTCTATAATAAAAAAATACAAGTGCACAAATGAATAAAAAATATGATAAAACGAATAATGAAAAAAGATAGTCTTTTTCTTTATAATATTATATTTACATAAATAAATGAGAAATTTATTTGCAAATTCTATTAATTTAATAAATATTAATGCTATCATTTTATTTTTTAATAATATTGTATAATATTATATAAAAAAATTCATAGAGACGGTCCTGTTTTATCTATTAAATACATCTGTGAAATCATTTGTCTCCCATTAAATATATATTTCGTTAACATATCAAAACATATTCAAGTTATTTAAATAAATTATTATTATTATCCTATCTTTAAGTATATTTTTCCTTAAATTTCAAAACGGAAACTGAGGGACTATTTCTCGTTAGCGTAGAGTGGAAAAGTAAATTGCAGTGCGCAGACGAACTGACGCACGGTGATTGTTGTGACAGAAGTAGAGAAGAGTATCATCGTATCGTCGTATTTCCAGTTCGGAATCATTGTACAAATCGATAAGAAAAAGAATTTGGTAGCTAAAGAGAAAAAGTAAGTCCATTAAATTGCACGGCTCGTGCAAACGCGCGAGCACGATGAAGTTTCATTACAAAGAAAAACACTCTTTCGAAAGGAGGAAGGTCGAGGGTGAAAAGATTCGACGAAAATATCCCGAAAGGGTTCCTGTGAGTATCTCGTCCGAAAAAGTTAACCATTTTGTTCGTCAAGAGGAATTCATTTTTCTATCCAATAGAATGGACATTACCAAAAAAACATTGATTAAAATTATTTCTTTATGAATAATTAGACTAAATTAATTCATAGTTAACTGATTCAATCCGCATTTAGAGAATTTCCTGGTCTGGAATAAGCGAAGGTCGACTTTCTACGTCGTATATACTATTATTTCAAGATGATGCAAATTTTTTTTTTTTAATTTAAATGCTAACAATTAAATTTACCGTTCGTATCATATTTCTTTGTGTGCTCGCCTTGCCATTGCTCGAGTCTATTGATCGTACTATGCTCATATCTATAATTTTTGATTGATAAAATTGAAAAGAAAAAGTATTTTTTTTCTTCTTGCTCGATTTTTAAAAAATTTTAATGTATTAATTTTCATTTTCGTATATAAAATATGAAACATATGAAATTATTTGAATAAATATCAAATATATGTGATATCAAATGTAGATTTTAAGCTATTTTAATCGTAACAATAAACCAAGATATATTTTATGATTCAAATAATGATATGATTTTGACAGAATAATTAAAGATTTTCTTTTTATTAAAATATAATAAATTTAAAATTAAAATTAATTTTTATTTAATTGTATTATTTCATTAATAATATTAATCATTAAATTTATATTTCTCAGGTAATTGTTGAGAAGGCTCCAAAAGCAAAAATTAGTGATTTGGATAAACAAAAATATCTAGTACCATCTGATTTGACTGTGGGACAATTCTATTTTTTAATCCGTAAACGAATTCACCTTCGTCCAGAAGATGCTCTATTCTTTTTTGTGAACAACATTATTCCTCCAACAAGTGCTACAATGGGTTCTCTTTATGCAGTAATTATATAATTCTAAATACATTATAAACATATATGTGTGTATATGCGTATGCGTGTGTATATGTGTTATGGTGATGTGTGTATGTGTGTGCGCGCGCGTGTGCGTGTATGTATTAGCTATATTTACTGTAATTTAAATTTTTCATAGGAACATCATGAAGAAGACTTCTTCCTCTACATAGCATACAGCGATGAGAATGTGTATGGACACTAAATTACACAAAAATAAAAAAAAAACATCCGAACAAAAGAGCAGACAACAAAAATTTGCCATCAATAACAACGTAGTCCTTTTAGAAGCTTTTGGAAGTGTTAACAAAATTACATCTTTCAATTATTTGAGTGAAATTTTAAATTTTAGCATCATAAACTAATTTTAACTTTGCTTCCTTAAGATAAATTGGACACGTTCGTCTGCCAAATATACGAACGTTGTATTTTTGATTCCGTCACTCACCGCTAATCGGCGAAAGCTTAGGGAATCAGAATGTAAGAATCAGAGCTATGATTTCTTTATCATATCTAGCCTCATATTATAAAATTGGAAAAGCGATGGAAGAAAAATTTTCTTCATGTTAAAAAAAATAATTAATTAATTCACAATTATTACAAATATATTTACACGCATTAACGATAATTTAAAAGTTACTAATATCTAGAATGGTCTTATGATAAATTTATAACTCTGTGTAGATGTTTTATGTGATATAATTTTCTTTTATTTAGGCTAGTATTATTCTATTCACATGATTCAATATTATTTGATCATAACAAAATGGAAAGAACTTGCTGAAAATATGGTGAGGTAAAAATTTGTTGTAACGGCTGGATGTGGGCCAATAAAAAAAATATAAAAATAAATTTTGAGAATGTAATTGTTTCCCTATCTAAAAATTACACATTTCTGAAACTATAAATTCGTGACATCAAGAGAAAACGGTTTGAAATTGGAACTCGTTCATAATTAAAATGTTTTCGTCGCGATTCGTTCATTTTTAATATGTTTTTCTCTGAAGTACTGCTTTCTGGGTTATTCAAGTAGAAAATCATCTAGTTAATGCCTTTCTTTTGATGAAAGAAGTTGAAAAAAAATGGAAATAGGAAACAATGAAACGAATATTACAAATTCTTCAATTACAGAAACATACTTTGTTTCTGCTTATAATTTGAATCAAGAAGATAGTAATTGGATTATAACAAATTCATTCATAATTTTTACCATGCAAACGGGTAAAGTTCTAAATTAAATGATGCCAAGGAATGCAATAAAGTTAATTTTTTCATTTATTCAGGTTTCGGTATGTTAGAATCTGGATGTGTTTCTTTAAAAAATGAAGTTAACATTATGATGAAGAATGTTGTTGATATAGTACTTGGCGGTTTAACTTATTGGGCTTTTGGTTTTGCAATGAGTTTTGGAACAGATAAATTAAATAATCCTTTTATTGGTATGGGCGAATTTTTAATAGATCCTTCTTTAGAAGATGAATTTATGGGTCCGAAATGTGCGGCATTTTTATTCCAATTAAGCTTTGCAACCACTTCAACAACTATCGTTAGCGGTGCTATGGCTGAACGGTAATTATATAAAATATTTTGTAAAATTTTTTTAGTCTACTTGCATATCATATAATTGCAGATGTAATTTTAAAGCATATTGTTTATTTTCTTTCTTAAATACAATTGTGTATTGTGTACCAGCTGGATGGATATGGGGTGATCAGGGTTTTTTGAAAAAATTGGGTGCTGTTGATATTGCTGGTTCAGGGGCAGTGCATCTTGTTGGTGGTAGTTCTGGTAAAATATAAATACATTTTTGCAATAATTTAACAAAATATTTAAAGTATTAATTATAATAGCACTTGCATGTGCCATAATGTTGGGACCAAGATTAGGCAGATATGATAATGGAATTGATCCATTGCCTCTTGGATGTCCAGTTAATGCTATTATGGGCTTATTTGTACTCTGGTAAAATAAATAATTAAATCTATAAATAAATTATTTTATAAAGTTTCAATATATTAATGAATATAATTATACAAGGTGGGGTTGGTTAGCTTTTAACAGTGGTAGCACATATGGTGTCAGTGGACAACGATGGCAATATGCTGCAAGAGCAGCAATTTCTACGATGTTAGCAAGCATGGGAGGTGGTTTAGTTGGTTTAGGCTTTAGCCTAAATGGTCCAGATAGAATTGACATTTTGAGTCAAATAAATGGCATTCTTGGTTCATTAGTTGCAATCACAGGTGAGTTTCAATATAAAATAATTAATATTCATAAAATATTTATTGCTCTACTAATAATTTTATAGTGTCAGTTAGGTGGTTGTTTTCTTTTTAGAGCCTGGGAATCTATAATTGTTGGAATGATTGGTGCCTTTATTACATGTTTTACTATGCCCCTATTAGATAAAATGCACATTGATGATCCTGTTGGAGCTAGTGCTACACATGGTTTTAATTTTTTTTCTTAATTTTATTAATAAATATTTTGAAAATTTCTTATTTTATTAATCACATTCTTTTGATATAGGTGCAAGTGGAATCTGGGGTATTATTGCTATTGGTTTATTTGCAGACAATCCATATCCCCTTAATACTACCAATGGAAGAAAAGGATTATTAAAAGGTATATAAATTTATCTTATAAAAAGATTAAATTATATAAAAATATCTCTTTCTTTATAGGAGGAGGAGGATATTTGTTAGGTATACAATGTTTAACAGTTGTATGCTTAGCATTTTGGAGTTTTATTGTATCTACTATTTTGCTATGGGTAAATAATAGTAAATATATATATAATATTCACTAAAAATTTCTTATTTAATTAATATTTTATTATTATAGTTCATAAATAAAATTATACCAATTAGAATGAGTATTCATGACGAGCTTTTAGGTGCAGATTTAGTAGAACATCGAATACGACATTCACAGGTTTTTATTTTAGTTATTACATATTTATAATTAAAAATTATGTACATCATGATTATATATATTTTTTAGATTGGAATAAGTAGAGCCATGTCTGCTCTTCGAATTTTAGAAAAACATGAATTAACAAATGTTCATCCTGTGGGAATCAATCCAGGTAAAATGCATTTGGTTGAAAAATATTATAAAAACTATTACAAATTGATTGTTACAGGTCATGATACGTATATTAAAAAATATAATCGTAAAAATCGTTTTAATTATGGCAAACAATTTTTTCTTGAAAAAAAATTATCAAAGAATTCTCAATTGAATACAATTACCGATGCTATACTAACAGATAAAAACAAGCCAAATTTTGCTTGGACAGATTAGAATATTCTTCAAGATTGTAGTAATTTTAAATTTATTAGAAATGTATAAATATATTCATATACATGCTTTTTAACGCTTTTATATTTTACTATTATATCATACAATGTACGCGCAATCTCTAATAAATAATTAAAATCTTACACATATATAAATAAAAATTATAAATGCTAGCATATAGAAAACAATTCTATTGAAAGATCACAGAAAGATCACACTGTACATATCTTGATTAATAATATAGTATCTATACAAAAATTTCTTTTATTATAAATTTCAGATAAAATATTGTTATGAAATATTATTTGTCGTTTTTATTTATTTAAGATATAATGTTGGACGCTATAATAGGCAGGAATAGCTGCATGAAGACTATGTTACATAAATATTCAGAAAATAACAATTTCTAATTTTTTACCTAATTCAATATTATCAAATATATACTAATCTCATATTATAAATGTAAAGTACATTTTTTTGTGGTTAATTAGACTTATAATTATCTTTAGAAAATGCTTGATATTTTTTTTAATTTGATTATAATTAAAATTATATGTATAGTTTCATATATAAAAAAAACATATTTTTTAAATGAATACATACTTATATAACTATAATTATAGAAAATGTATTCATATTTTTTTTTAAATAAATATCTATACTGAAAATATGTTTTAAATTTTAAATTATAAATTTTATACTTATTTCATAAAATGGCTAAGATTGCATGAATGATATTACAAATATAAAACTTCTTAGCACCTGTAATTTTATGAATCTATTATAATTACATATTAATTACTGCCCATTGTGATACTTCTGTTGGTAATCCAGAATAATTTTTTACAGCTTCCATAACTTGTTGTGAAGTGAGTAAAAATTTATAATATTGATATTCTTTTTCAACTTTTGAATTCATGCCACTCACTGGCAGTATAAATTCTAAATTCTGTGGAAATATGTATTATATTACTTTTTATTGAAATAATAAAATAATAGTATTTTGTTTTTATGTTACAATTCTTACCTTAATATGTTCAAATGCTTTCATAATAACAGGCTTTTGAACAGTTTGTATAGAAGAATTTTGATTAGCAAATTTAATATAACGATTATAAATTGCTTCAAAATTAAATGGCTCTCCATCATAAATTTCTGTTTCATGTTTCATTGATATTATCTAAAATATATATATTGGATATCAAAAATATATCCCGTATTGAAAAAATTTATAAATACACTTACTAAACACATTTCTAATACAGATAATCCTTCAAGCATTAATACTTTGTCATCTTGAGAAAACATTTTACTTGCTTCTATAAAATCATTTATTTCTAGTCTTTGATGTTTCTCTGATAATGAAGAAACAGTTATTGCCAGAAAATTTCTAAAACTTCTTTCACTTACATCAATTTGATACATTTTTTTTAATAGATTCACCATAGTAACATTACTAACTAAACTTTTTATATAATCATTCCATACAGACCCAAATTGTGGTTCTATTATACAATCATCATATTGATGCTCTATCCTATTTACATTTTCATCATCAGGAAGACTTAAAAGATGTTGAAAAAGTTCTAAACGATCATCAAAAGCGGATGATGGTTGTTCTGACAATGACATATCTCCAGGGAATAAAAATATTTGCCGATGAGAAAATCTTGATTTAACTCTTTTTTCTAAGAGTTCTATAACATCTAATCTACAAGTCATTCCTATTACACATATTGGTGCCTGAACAAATGAAAATATAATTGATTTTCAAATCAATTTTAAATTAATACAAAATATTACACTTACTTGTGCAGATTGAGCAATATCAAATAGATTATATAACAGAGTTTGATTATGATGTTCACAAAATAAATCAAACTCATCTAATATGAAAATAACTGGTTTGGAAGACTTCTTATCACCTGATTTCAAACAATCAAGAAGAAAAGATAAATTTTCAGCAAATGTGCCAAAAACTTTACCATCAACAACATTTTCTAATTGCATTTGACGTGTAGCATCCTTTAAAGCTAATCGATCATCAGTGTGAACAAGACCATTAAGATTTACTATTAATGCATTTTCTTTAAAACTTTTCACATATGACAATTCTTTTAAAACACTATTTATTAGCTAAAAAAATAATAATATATATAAAGAAATCAAATATGATTTTATAAAACTAATAATTAGGACATACTGTTGTTTTTCCACTACCCCTAGGTCCAATTAATAAAACAGAATTACTTTCACCCATATCTACTGTTCTTTTTAACAATTCTAATATGTGCATTCTTTCTTTAACATAATGTCTGAACTTTGTTTCAGGACACATAATTTTACGCTTTAAATATTTCCTAGTTAACAGTATCATATTATCTTGGAAATCAATTGCCATATTTTTTTTTTTATTCATATTAATTTGCCTGAAACGCGCCAAAAATTTATATTAATTTTTTATCAAATTTTTTTTATATAAATTAAAATATAATTGCATAGCAATAATTTTATTAGAATTATTTATAATTTCAAGTATGTATAAACATATATATTACAATTTTGTATAAACTTAAAATATAATTTGACAATCGTTTAGCATTCCTAATTTTTAGTCAAATATAACCTATTAATCGTAACAAAAAATGTATATAATATTTTAAGTATGTATTTATTTTTGGATTTAACTCACTTAAATAAATTCGATTTTGAATAGTTGAATAGAAAATCAAAATAGTATTTTCACAGATTCTAATCCTTAAATAATATTAAATATTCAAGTTACAGAAGTACTAAAACCAGATTGTTTACAAAACAAATATGGAAGACGCAGAATCCAAAACAGATAAGAAAAATTGTACGTTCTTATTTAAAAGAAGAAAAATTCGAAGCACTGCAGCTAGAAAACGTAAAATAGGAAATAACGAAAATGGTAACGTATACTTAAAGAATATCAGATTTTTCATCTCTTGTCTTATTAAATTTATAATTTCATTATATAAACTCGATTAGTATAATCTATAGGTTATGTTTAATGCCATAAATACTAATTTTTTTATTTTTTTAAACAGAGAGTAGTGAAGATGAAACTACAGTAATTAGGAAGGAAAAGAAGCAGGATGATAATAATCTTATGAAACAAAGTGTAAGATAGACAATCTTTTCTAAAATTATATTTATGATATTTTTTAATAAAATATAATAAAACTAATTATAATACCTAATAAAATTTGAATTAATAAAACTGGAAACATGGTGTAAATATAGTTCTTTACAGACTAATACAAGGAAATTAAAAGATCAGCAGAAAAAAATTAACAATGACAGCAGTGAAGAAGAAAGTATTACAGTATCTTACAAAAGTTCTAGAACGCCTATGCCAGCAGGACCAAGTGATCAAGGAGCAACAGCAATTTTAGAAACAGAGACAGAAAAGGATAAGGATGCTCAAGCTTTATTTGAAAAAGCTCAAAAAATAAATGAGGTACATAATGCAATGGTACAAAAATATATTGAAACAACATTATAAAATATAATAATATTTTTTTAGGAACTTGAAGGAAAAGAAGATGATAAAATATATAGGGGTCTGAATAATTATATCCAATATTACAAAAAAAAAGATACAGCTGCTGGAAATGCTTCTAGTGGTATGGTACGTAAAGGACCAATCAGAGCACCATCTAATCTTAGAGCAACTGTAAGATGGGATTACCAACCAGATATATGTAAAGATTATAAAGAAACTGGTTTCTGTGGTTTTGGAGGTAAATAGAATTAAAATTTTGTTAATTTATTAACAAAATTATATAAATTTTCATTTATTTTGCTTATTTACTTATTTTTATTTTCAGATAGTTGTAAATTTCTTCATGATCGTTCGGATTACAAATTGGGTTGGCAGTTAGAAAGAGAAGCTGCTACAGGAGAATATAATAATAGTGGAGACGAAGATGATAAAAAATACGAAATTAACAGTGATGAAGAAACATTACCATTCAAATGTTTCATTTGTCGCAATAGTTTTACCGATCCTGTGGTTACAAAGTATATACTATAATTCTATATTTCAAATTTAACTAGATACAAAATGTATAAAATGAATTTTTTTTTTCAGATGCAAACATTATTTCTGTGAAAAATGTGCTTTAGAACAATATAGAAAAAGTACAAGATGTTACATATGTAATGTACAAACCAATGGTGTATTTAATCCAGCCAAGGAACTAATTGCACGAACGAAGATAGAAGAGAAAGCGAAAACTGTAGAAGATGATGAAATTTCTGATGAATAAAATAAAGCACATATATTGTTTATTTTTAAAATAGTTATATTTTTTTCCGAGCAATTACATTTTCTTTTATGTAAATAAATTTATAAACTTTGTTATATGAAGAAAATTTAATTTCTATAAGATATATCTGAATTAAAAAAAAAATTTTATATAGGAATTTTTTTTCTAAAATAAGTTTTAATTTAATTTTAATTTAATTTACATTTAATTAATTTACGAAAAAAGAAAGTAAAATTTACGAAAAAGAAAAGTAAATTTAAGAAAGTAAAAACAATAAATATATATATTCTAAAGTTTTCATCCATAGAAAAATTGATTATAATTTAATTAAAAAATTAAAAGCTAAAAAGATAGATTGACAACCCTTGCTAATAAAGAATCCAGATTTGGAAGATCTTCATGTATGAGCCGTTCTACAAACACTCGTCGAGTTGACGTCGAACAAGGGTCGAGGGGAAATATAGTGGTGGTTTCGTTATATATTCGTTATAGAGCGAAGGTGATTCTAACTGGTCGTAGTTGTTCCCTTAATCGATACACGCGCAGTGTTGTTTGTCTCATACTATGGAAATGTTACCGAAGCTGCTTGTTTCTCATGAACATTAAAAAGATATTTAATTCCGAGATATTACAAAATTATTTCGATCAGAGATATTAATCGAAAAATGTGAAGTTATAGAAATATAAAGAGATTGTAAAACAAAATAATTATTGCCAAAAAAGTTCGAGAATTCTCGTATTTTCGACTCTCGTATTCTCGTCCTTTCATTGATTTCTAAAATATCAATGCCGCGCGCAAAAATCCAAAGGTGTAATGTGATCACATAAGAAAATAAAATCGACATGAGAGTATATTTTTCATAATTAATCATAAATAGAAAATGTGATTTTTTTTTGCAAGATATGTTTTGTGAAAATTGTCGACTCGAATATAATTATCATTAGCTAAGGCAATGCTATTAATCACATATCACGAAATTATAATTCGTGTTATTCGAGTTATGGTCAATCGAATTTTGCTGTGCAAGTAATCTACTTTTGACTGAATGAAATTCCAATTGAACAGTAATATTATTCTAGCAATAGTTTGCTATCAATTCTATCCCAAGACACATAATCATTCTATAAGATGATACATTTAAACATGACAAGCCGTCTTTTACATGTATGATGATGGTGTAAACGCGGTAAACAGCTGTTGTCACAGTTTCTTTAGAAACAACTCATACGATAACATCGATAGTGATTTCCTATCAAACTTGCGAAATTATCCTCCTTTGCATTACGAGTGTATCTATCATCAACGAAAATATAACTTTGATTTTAAATAAAATTGACCAAAAAAATCAATAACTAATGTCTTGGATTGAATTTATTAATTGTCGTTGAACGACACGTTTAAAAAATCAAGAAATGGAAATACTTGCCTGTAGAAGGAACGTGAAGAAGGTGTTACTTTTCACAAAAATCTTTTATTAACCAGGTACGAAAAAATATATTACACTATTAAAATAAGTTATTTTAATATACAAATATTTTATTTAATATTTAATATCAAAAATAATAATCATATATTTCTACTGAAATTTATACAAAAGAGTAGAAAGAATACGAATCTCGTATATATCTTCTAATTAACGTTAATCACCAATTAAATATAGTTATCATGCGCGTGTTGAAGTCTATGCGTATTGTAATAATTGTCATTGCACACGGATGTCGACATTTCCATACAAATATCAAGCGAAGGGTGCTTGCGTCAGTCAGCCAGAGTCAGAGACCGATCACAGCATCCGACGAGCAAAATTTCTGTTATGCGTTACGAAAGCTATGGAAATTTAACAAGTACACATATACATTACTAGACCACGTGCCATTTCTGTTTCTTATCTGTTAGTTACATTATAATACAATATTCGCATAATACATAATCGTTATATTTATCATACTAAGTGATTTTATTCTAGTAGTATATAAAATTATTTTGACAAATGATAATCAATTCAGAAAATATACATGTATTTATATTCATCGTATTATAAAACGTGTGCAATTCAATGTAAAAAATTGAAAAGAACAAAAACGAACAGGAATGTGAATATTTTATTTTTTTCATTTTTAATATTGGTAAAAAAATTAAATCATTTTCTTTTTCTTTTTCTTTTTAATTTGTTTGAAATTGTTCTGTCTATTTCGTTTTATGTACACACATTGTGTAAATTGAATGTATATGTATAGGCATTGTCTGTTTTATTACATGAAAGTGTTGATAAATATTTCTTTCGTGAACATCTTGTAATCTGAGTATTCGTTAATTTTCTATTCCATCAAACGTTTTTTCCTTTTCGAATTTCAAGAAAAAAATATTTTCTTACAATAATTATATAATAAACATTAAATAAAAGTACACATTATAAAAACAATACTTTATCTCATCGATCGAGTAATTAGAACAAAAAATGAACATATGTTATTTATATTATATTTTGTTTCTCAATGATGTTTACTATGTGATTATTTTATTTACTGTATATATTTGATTTTTATTCTATGTAGCTATGAAACTATGAAAATTAATTAATTCATTACTAAGTTTCAGCATAAAAGTTTTTCTCATTTTTATCGATTTATTGTCTATCGATGAGAGAAATAAGTGAAAACAAAATAAAAAATAAATACATAAGAAGAAAAATATATCGCATTTGCCATGGTAAATAAAAAGAAATAAGGTAAAAACAGGAAAAATGTCAAAGAAAAAACATAAAAGGTTGCGGAAACGCAAACTCTGTTATACCTAACAATGTCCACCTCGTTGATGCAAGGTTGACACGTGTAATCGTGTATATTTAAATAAAGCTACATACACACCCTATACACGAGCTTTATTCGTAGGCGTTTATGATCGACTTATATGAGTGAACATGAATCGATAAATTAACGTGCTATCATGTGTGTCTGATGACACGTTCCAAGGCTTGTAACTGTAATAATAAATTCTGCAAAAATGCACGCTTCGATGAAATCTTTAATGACGTTATGTTGACGCAAGATGAATATTATTACGCATAGATAAGATTTTTCGAAAAGATTTCTATACCTCAATAATAATTTCTTAAATTATAAAACTATAAAAATAATAAAATATTCTTCTATATATATTCTATGTTAAAATATATTTCTTTAAAAGAAAGAAGATATCACCAATTTTTCACAGAATTATTAATAATAAATAATAATTATTAATAATATATATATATAAATTATAATTATTAATAATAAATAATAATTTTAAAAAGAATTCTAGAACAATGATTTTCAACTTTAATAATCAAATGTTTATTTTTATTTCAATAATAATATAAATAGCAGAGAAAGAAATTTGTGAAAAAATTTTCAACTTTACATATTTTATGTGATACTTATTGACTTTTGTTGATCGAGCTGATAATTAATGATGTTGCAGATGGTTTGTGGCAGTGATGCCCTCGTCGGAGGAGGAAAGCCAGTGGCTCGTTGGCAGCGGGGGTGGTCTTGCATCTTCCGGCGGTGGCACGATATCCGGAACTGGAGAACGTACGTTAAACATTAGAGGAGGATTATATACTGAAGAGATGACGACTCAACCAACGAATACAAACACTGCAAGTGTGAACACTGGTTCAGCCGATTCTGCTGAACATGATCTTATTGACTCTACTGCGGATGCAACACTTTTAGCACAATTTCACGAAGATGCTATCAAGCAGGTGTGTTATCCTATTTTCGTTTCATTTTTTTCACTTCAAATATATATTTATTAGGGTTTACATTAAAATGTTTATATTAAAAGGAGTAAAGTGTTTATATTATAAAATAAATTTAGTTTTAGTTGAATACAATTTTAAAGCTTTTTTTTTTAGAAAAAATAATTTTTTGAAAAATTATTTTATTATAAATTTTATTTTTTATAATTAACTATTTACATAAACTTTTAAAATGTTTATTTGTACTTTTTATATGTAATATTACTTATAAAATGTAAAATATCATTTATAAAAAGTTAAGAAAAAAAAAATATTATATCACTATATTCATTTTATATATTGATAATAAAAATAAATTTTATGCACATTGCAAATAATAAAATTAATAAAATATTGCAAAATTCTAAACACATTAACAACTATATCAAAGTTCTTACTTAATTAAAATTTGAATTACATTGCAAGCCAATTGCGATTATCGAATTATCGATTATCGATCAAAAATTTTTAGAATGTTTTTTCTAAAATGTGAAGCTGATTATAAATCAATGAATTTATACAAATTTAAAATCTATTTTTGCATTGGTTATTATAGCGCTCGACATATCGAAATGAAATATTAAAATTTGATTAATCGAATAACAAAAACATAACCTATAGTAAATGGCGTCCTTTTTATTCAAGTTATTTTTTTTAGTTCCTTAATTACCCTTTCACTGCCAGTGTTTTAGATTTTTTTAAAGTGTCAATATGGATGAAGTTTTAGATGAATCAATTGTAAAAACAAAATATGAGTCAAGAGAGATACCAGGCTATCTAAATGATTTTCCAGTAAATAGATTTTCTATAATTTATATTTTGAAGGTTATATTGTTATACATATATATTTTTATAAAATATATAAATGTATAGCAATTATCGTTATATTATATTACTTAAATAAAATTATATTTAATAAACAATGATGCAAAATATCTGATTATTTATTATCTTGTATCATATTATATGTTATTAAATTGTTAATTATTTTTCAGGCTGGTGTTGGTTATTTCCAATTATTAGCTGCTCTATGCACAGGTTTGAGTCTTGCAGCAGATACTGTTGAATTTTTTGTTGTACCATATATTTTACCAAGTGCTGAAGTTGAACTTTGCATTGAGGACAATGAAAAAGGATGGCTCAGTTAGTTTTTATTTTACTTTGTATAATGTATTTTTCTTCTATATAATTATATAATATAATATAATATAGAATATAATATAATATAATATAGAATAGAAAAATAATTATATAATATATAATTATTCTTCTATTCTAATAATTATTCTTATACTCTTTTCTTATAGGTAATATTACTTTAATGGGCCTTGCACTAGGTGGACTATTTTGGGGTGGTTTGGGAGATAGAATTGGTAGACGAAGATCTTTATTATCTGCAATGGCTGTTCATGCTTTATTTAGTGGTGTTGCAACTTTTATGCCAACTTATGGAACTTTTATGTGTGCTAGATTTTGTTCTGCAATTGGGTAAAAAAATTTTTTTTTTTTTGTATTTATATTTAAATAAATTTTAAATATTTCATTAAAAAAAAAGTTACATTTTATTTCATTTTATTTCACAGAGTAGGAGGATCTTTACCATTAGCATTTACATATCTCGCAGAATGTTGTCCAAGATTAAGCAGAAGTAGATGGGTTGGTCTATTAGTAGCAGCAGGAGCATTGGGAGGTGTATATGCAGCTCTTTTAGCATGGGTAGTAGTTCCTACAACTGGAGAAATGGTAGTTCTTGAAAATAAAGAACATTTCAGTGCTTGGCATCGCTTTCTTTTGCTTTGCTGTTTACCTGCATTATGTTCTACTATTGGACTTATTTTTCTACCAGAAAGTCCAAGATATTTGGTAGAAGTTGGCAGAGATGTGGAGGCAATGATGGTTTATCAGGTATTTTTTATTATATATATTTATATTTAAAAAAATGTTTTTTTTTTATATTTAAGATATTATACTTTTTTTTAGAAAATATATAAAAAAAATAATACACGGAAAGGTGCAACAGGTGCACAATATCAACTTTCTGAATTAGAGCTTCCAACTAAAAGGCCTCGTGGTTTAGCACCTCCATCTCCTAGTAATCATACTAGTGTTTTGGCTGATATTATTTATTCCATTGAGATGGTACAAACATATGTATTTTTTTATTTCAATATAATTTACAAAATTTACCATTAATTTTTTACACTTATTAACATTTAATTTTTATTAAATTTTCAGTTCTGGAATTCCTTTTTAGAATTATTTGTATCGCCTCATTTGCGCGTCACAGTAGTGCTTATAATTATTTGGTCAACTGTATCATTTGGGTATGTATTTTTATTAAATATTTTAAATATTTCACTCTTTTATTTTTTAATATTCTGATTTTTTTTTTTTTCAGATTATATGGTCTTATGGTATGGTGTCCCGAGTATCTTAAACTTTTGCGTGCTACAGAATATAAAGCTCATAAAGTTCTATTTCATGATAAAATATATGAAGGAACAACATTCAATGCTTCTTTAGAAAATTGTCAATATAAAGATTCAACATTTTTGAATTGCAAGTAAGTAGATATGAGAAGAAGTATATATATAAAATTAAGCTTGGTTTTATAACAGAATTTTTGTTTCAGATTCAGTAAAATGGTATTCAGTCATGTAGATTTCGATAATTGTACTTTTCAATCCGTAGAATTTAATAACATAAAATCTAGTAAAACTCATTTTACACACAGTATTATTGTGCATTCAAAGTATGCATTTAAAATGATAATATTTGGCGTTTTCTTAAGTGTAAAATATATATGATTATCTATTTTTCTAGATTTGTAGATACGGATCTATCTGCACAAGTTTTTACAAATTGTACACTTGAAAATAATACAGAATTAAGTTTAAGAGGACCGTGTCCGACTCTCGATTTGGATTATAATATTTACATAGAAGAAGCATTACATGGTCATCTTGTTGCTCAATTATCCTTTGTGCCTGCTGCTGCTTTAGCAGGGCTAGCACTTACTGTATTTCAACGGCCAAAGATGATTGGTATTTCATTATTTTTCTCCTCAATAGCTGCTTTATGTTTAATTTTAGTGGGCACAAATAGTTCTGCAGTGCTTGGTTTTGAAGGTGGTTTTATAGCAGTTTTTGCTATTGCTTGGACATCTCTTACATTGGTTACAATTGAGAGCTTCCCAACCCATTTAAGGTAAATTTCGTTTTGACTTTTATTTCACTAAAGAAAATTTAAAAAAAAAAATAGATTAATAGTAAGGTAATATTAATTTTTACAGGTGTACTGGTTTCGGTTTTATAGCAGGCGTCATAAGAATATGTGGTTTAATAGGAACTACAACTTATAAAACCTTAGTTAGCGCACCTCTTATTGCGCCTGCATTGCTAACTGCATTACCATTATTAGTAGCTAGTGTTGCAACATTCAAATTGCCTCATACACATACAGTTTTCTTGTAAGGATATTACGAGTAAGTGAAAAAAAAAAAACAGAGATATGTCATAAAAGACGTTTTTAATATTTTAATGAATCATTTATGGAATCTGTTAAAATAGTTTCATTTGATATTCTTATATGATATAAAAAATTTCGTGAGAATGTTATTAAATTTAAAAGTTCAGTTTTTAGTAGAAATATTTGGACAAACATTATGTAAAATGAAATATTTTCGACAAATTCTTAAATTTATAAATTTAATAATTATTATTTTTCTTTTGAAGTGTGACTTCGTACAAAGTGGCATATCTTAAATTATTAAATGAAACGATAAATCGTGATTTACATAAAAATTTGAGTATATTAAGCGCACAGAGGTTCAAAATTAACTATCTTGTACGCTACGATACGATGGATTTTCTATAAAATTTTAATATGTGTGTTTTAAGTGCTGTTAAAGGCAATTGTTATAGTAGAAAAATCTTAGAAAAAAGTAAAAAGTATATGGAGATTTAATATTTGAATCATATTAGATGAAATTTCATGTAAAACTTATACTCCAAGATTTTATTCCATCTAACATCAAAGTCATTGTTCAATTCATTCTTCATAAAAGAAAAAATATAATGCACATATATTTATAAAGTTATTTTAATAAGGCAATAGCCATGAAACGTGTCAATTTTAATAGATGAAAAAAAAGTGAAATTCATTTACTCATCTAAACTGATACGTTAAAATATAACAAAAAATTAAATACTAGGAAATTTTGCTTATTAAATATGCATTTGAATATTTGGAATAGAAAAATAGAGAATGTTATTTATAGTGTGTATTTTTTTTCTTTACAATTAGATTAGATAGACTATGCATGATTCCAAAATTATTATATTTTAAGTATTTCAATTGAAAAAGTTTGCCAAGGACAGTATCATGAAAATTTTTATATTTACAATTGCTATACGCTTTTGCTATTTGAAAAATATATGTATACATATATATATATATATATATATATATGTATACATATTCTAAGAAAATAGATAGGGAACCTCGAATCGAGTAATAATAAATTCTTTCTAATGTGAAAGGAAGGTAATCAAGCAAAGATATATTCAGTATACTTTTGCTTTTTAATAATTAACTAGCTTATATTTACTCTTAATATTAGATTTGACTAAAAAGCATTATCCATGCAATCCATGTAAATGCTGCCGTTCGTAAATTCCCTCAAAACTAAAGAGTTGGAATCGAGAGATGGAAGCTTTAGCTTCATTTATTATAAATTTGAGAGATTATTGTCTCTAGTCAACTTTTAATCATCTTTAAGCTTATAAAATGCGAACTTTTAAAAAAAAAACGCGTCAATCTTTCCAATACTTTTAAACGAAGTAGATGACATTATTTTCCACAAAAAGAATATATACTATCATCTTACTTATAAAACTTGCTAATTGCATTTTGCAATCTTGGCTAGAATTTCATTGTTATTGCGGAAAAAAAACCGTGATGACATGCCAAAGCTAAAAAAAGTACTGGTTCCTCAGAACGGATGACTATTTTTAGGCAATAAGAATATAAAATAAGTTTTATGATATGATTATTGAAATATCTCATTCTTATATATTGAAACTTAAAATATTACTAAGTATTTAAGGAAGTTTATTAGTGAGATAAAAACAAACTGCTGTTGGCAAACTTAATCATATAAAAATCTACGTCCCATCATGGTTAGTGAATTTTTCATATCAAATTGTTGATATCTAATTTAAAAATAGAAAAAAAAAGATGGTAATATTATGAATCGAGTGCTATGGCTAGTGTTATTTAAAAAGAAGTAGAAACGAGTTAAAATTATTTTATTCGCACAAGTTTCCATATAATAATTCTATTTTTTTATTAAAAAAAAAATAACGTAATAATTTTAATACTTAAAAAAATTGCTCGTTTCTACTTTCGCAAATTGTATTTATGAATTTGACAATGAAACAAGTCTGTGCTAGCATTATAAATTATAAAGATAATCTTTATAATTATGAATGAAAATATTGGCTCTTTCTTTTTTTTTTTAAACCAATCAAAATCAATAGATTTTAATAATAAATATTATCATAAAAGGTCTCTAGAATTTTTTTTTTAAATATTGCTGGCACATGCAGTTTCACTTAATTAAATCGTACTGCTACAATATTAAATTTATCGTCGCCCGTAGATAATATATTTTAATCGACATATCACTTATGAACGAACACTTTAGATTCATAGGCTTTAATTAGAATAAACATATTTAGAAGTATACCAGGAATCATAAAAGATTAAATTTCAAAAATTAATAAAATAGCAGTGTATATGTATATATATATATATATATATATATATATATATATATATATAAAGAAAACTGCTAAATAGTTATCAATAATTAAAAATCTGTTTTAGCGAATATAATTGGTCAACAATAATAAATACTTTGATTACGGATTGGTTATCAACAGATCAGATAATGATGATGATCCGATAATATAATTTTCAAAGATTATATTTTACCATATAAAATACTCTGAAAATTATTAAATAATATGTAATTAGTACAATGTTATATTTTAAACATAAATGTTATTTTTATCTTAAAAAATAATTGCAAATAATCGTATACAACATTTTTCTTTTCCTTTCTTATTTTTTTGATATTATAAAAAATCAATATCCAATTCAAAGATATATTAATAATATATAATATTGTGTTCTATACTCAATAAGATTTTTTATAAACAGTTTTATTTCTTTGTTTTATTCTGTTTAAATTAAAAATAAAGATCAGTTGATAATCACCGTATTTTTTATATTTGATTTTATAAGAGAGACTGCTTTTTGATTTCTAAATAAATAATATTTAATTAATATTAAACAAACAGAAATACATTGATTAATGATAAGAAAAAAAAAAGATTTTAATTTTTCGAAACTTAATTCTGGTTGCATCTTCTATTAAGAAATTTCCATGATATTTTTATATTTTAAATATATGATTCAATTTCAGAATAAAAAACACTTGCAATTTTTATTTTTTCTTTTAAAAAAAAAATATTTATTTTATTAAATTACGAATTATTTTGTTTACATATAGCATTTTCAATGTATATCTATTTTGCATAACTCATTAATATTTTCATAATTGATTTGTTGATCATATAAAACATTTTAATTATTATTATAAATGGAAGATAATATTTATCAAGTTATACAATCAGTACTTAAGAAAGTGGATTATACTAATACTATTTGCTAAATACAATAGCTCATTAAAAGATATTAATTTGAAAAAATAGTAGAATATTGCGCATTAGAACATTCATTTGAATACTCATAAAACATTCAGTCGATTTAATACAGACTGCTAATTATAAGATAGATACAGAGTAATAAAGTAAATCTTCTTTACATTTGATCAGTTACATTAAAAATATTTTTTTCTATGCTTTCTATTATAAGAAATATATAATTCTTTTCTTTCTTAATATGAACAAATTTAGTATTTAACTTTTTATATACGAAAAACTTTGATATTTAGATTGTTGTTTTAAAAATTATTTAGATTAAAAAAAAAACATATGAATAAATTTTTAAAATATTTCTAATATTTCAAACGTGTCAATAATTGCGGTTTTTTGAAGATTTTTCAGAAGATTTAAAAAACAAAATATAAAAGAATAAAGTGATTCAATGCTTCATAAAAAATATGTATAATGAATTGGTTAATTTATATTACAGCAATACATATAAAAAAAAATCGTTGAAACGATTGCAATTATAACTTCTAAATATAAATGTATATTTATCTCGTAATAGTTTTAAAGCACTCATTTCACAACAACTTGTATATAATTTGTAAGAAAAATTCGATATGCTAATTTATAAATTTCATGGCAATATGTAGTAAATTATTCGTAATATTGACTGTCATAATAATTATGATTGTTATTAATCATGTATAGTTCAGTCATTTTAATTGAATTCGATTTCTCGAACCGATACAGCTTGTATACCGTATAAAAAAAGACATCAAATTTTGAAAGAATTTCTACGTTTTATTTTATAATATTGACAAACAATATAAAAACATTTAGAATTGTAAAGTAAGACACATAAAGGAAGTATTTGACGAATCGATGCGAGCAGTTGCAATTCGAGAATCGAATTGGACACTACAGATACTATGTATGTATCTATGTATGTATATCTTTTATTCCACTATAATTCTACTACAAATGACAGAAATATTTAAGATTAGTCAAACAAGGAAACCTAAATTCTGTATTCGCTCAGCTTTTTAAGTTAGTAAAAAATATATTTGAAATAAGAAGAATGAATTTATTATCGATATTATACCTTCTATTTATATTTTAAAGAACAGATTTCTTTTTTAATATTATTTTTAAAATAATAAAATTATTTTAAATCTTAATAATTTTTGAAATCGAAAATCATTTATAATTATAATTAATTATAATAATTATTTAATTTTATTATAATGATATTTATTATCAATCTATTGAATAATTAAATATTCGAATATAATTATATGATGTTTCAAACAAACTTACAAAATATATTTTAATAATTAATTATATCTTAATAATCTTAATAATTTATTTTTAAATTTCTATAATTATTCTTATCTTCATATAGATAGATAAAAGAATATTATATGTAACAAAGAAAGATCTTGTTTTTTTTAAATTTAACTTTGTTAATTTACATTCAGAATCAGATTTTTTTGATACAAGATATGAAAGATAAAATGTTATAAAATAACATATTTTTCTTATATTGCCTTCCAAGTTAAAATTACTTTATTTTATTGTTCTACTATCTTTATCAATGGTAGAAGATAAAGAAGTATTATTGTCGGTATAAAGAATATTTTCTTCCTTATCGATTGTAAATTTTAAAGAAAAGTATTTATCGATAAATTTTAAATAATAAACAATCTTTTCAAATATACATATATAAAGTGGATATAGAAGATTATTAAAATATATTTATGAAAATATAAATTTAACTTGATAAAATATAATTAAGTATCTTTTTACATATAATATACATGTAAGTACAATAAAACAATAATCTATATAATTTTAAGTAATTAAGTTAGAGATCAAGCAAAATTATTAATTTAGGAGATATAAATTCTTAAAGAAATATTGTACCTATAATATTCCTTTGACATTTTCCATTGCTTATTGACCTTGAGCTTGACCTTGGATGAGAAGAAGTAGTTATAAGAAGTAGTATGAAGATAATCATGTTGAACGAGCCCTGACCTAACCTATTCTAGGCTATGTCTCCGTTCTTTATATACAGACAAAGCCTAGGAGAGGCTAAATCAAGTTACTCTGTCCCCTAGTCAAGTCATTTAATTACATTGTTATTTGATAAATTTTGCAACATGAATTTCTCTCACATATTTTTTTATGTTTAATATATGAATTAATTTATTGTAGTAATTTTTTACGAATATCTTCTCTTTTCTATTCTAATCACATTTTGCTTTTAAATTTAAATAAGTAATCTGTTATTTATTTATTTTTTTTTATACCATACAGCCATAAAGGAAAAGTCAATCTTGCTGGCATACGAAGTTTTTTCGAAGGAACTCTTTTTACGACAGTGCTTCGGACGGCACAAAGAAAGCGTGTCATGCCTAAAAATACGCAAAGCACGCAGGTAGATGTGAAGAGGTCGTAGGGACTGGGAGGGAATAAAAAAAAGGCAAAGGAATTGCACAAGAGCAGCGATTTGGTATTCAAATCGCTAGGCATGTTCCCGCCTCTCTCGTGGCACAGGACCTCCTCCTCCTGTAGCAATAATACGAAGGTCTCTGTTTAAATGTTTTCATTGCTTGTTCTTCCTCCACCTTCACTTCTTCTATCTTTTGCTCCTCCTCTCTGTTCCTTCTCGTTCTTTTCTCAAGTCGTCTCTTAATATTAAATATTTTTCTTATCATAATTTTTATTTTGGATTATTTTATTGTTTTATTTTTTCTTTTTTTTATATTTTTTTTTTTTTTTATATTTCATTATGTGGTAAATGAGAAAGAATAAAAAAAAAAACAATATTCAATCGAACAGTTTTATCAATGCATTTACAATATAATTTCAATATTTATTGCAGGAGGAATTCAATCAACTGTTTAATTCACATTGATATTAAATTACTCGTTCACTTCCAAAGAGAAACGTCCTCGAGAAACTTCAATGCGAGAACCAACAGAGGCGTGGAGACTTTAATGACCGCACGTGCAATGTCTGACTAGCACGGTTACATAAAGTCAGAATCATCGACAAAGGCTTGGTTATTTCGCGTTTCCGAATGTTTCACTTTCTCCTGTGGCATCCGTATGCTTTGGAATGAAGCTGTTCCATATCGCTGTATCCAAGAACTAAAATATCGATGTTTTATCGTTACAATGTTCACGATCGCTCAACCGGATACTAAATGTTCACCAGGGTAAAAACTTTCTTATTTATTTAGAACTGAAGCTTTTCACATCGGACAAACTTATGTATATTAATGTAGCGAATCTATTGCACTCGTGGCAAAATTATCGCAAAATGTTTTAGCATTTTCAAAATCGAATAGAATTAATAACGATTTCCCACTTAGATTAACGTCACGCCAATAAAGATTTGTAAATGTATCCTGTTCATTGTAAAATCTCTTCAATAATCCAGGTTTTTCCCGCGTGTCATCGCACATTACACTGATACCAGAAGCATCACAGACAATAGCACGCGAAACAGACAGAGGAACGGTCATTTATGTATTGATCGAAAGAAATCAATCACATAGTCGAAAAAGACATCGAAAACTCACGTGTCTTTCGAAAGATAAAATGTAAGGAAGCGGTTAACGAAAACAGTGATTGGTATACGTGGCACCGGATTGGCCTGTGGCATACCTTGACAACACGCACGGTATGTGCGCACATCGGCAACCTGTGCACCCACTAACCACTAACCGCCGAACCACGGGAGGCCAAGGTGTGCGCGCGCCAGGATAATATATGTATCTATGTGCGTTAACCACGTGAGAGCGGCCAGCATCTTTTCTTGAGGTCTCTTAGGTGGGGACTTAACCTATGGACTGCTCTTTGTCTCTATCTTTCTCTTGCATGAACCTTGAATCCTCGGAAAATCGCTAGAACTTTAATATATCAGTGAATTTCTATGCAATCGCACGATTTTCATTTCTAGAAATCATTTCATTTTTTTAAATCATTAATTCAACACTGTAAAAAAGATTTCCAATTTCTTTTTGCAAATTTCTTCTCCTCTTTTTGCTTTTTTTAACGAATTGCATTGTCTGAAGAACAATTTCTTAATAGAAATAAAAGACAATGTTTATAAATAAATTATCTTTAATCTGTTTGATTTATAAATGGAGATTTATTTTTTTTCATAACAAAATATAACTGTACAACGAGATGTCGTTGTATTTGGTTATTAAGTACATCTCCTCGCGCAGTTAGTGTCGTTTTTTGTTTTCATTATTGTACTACCATTTAATCAACATGGTAGTTAGTATCAATGTCTCGTTTGCTAAGGTAGGCGCTTACTTTTTTATTCGCCACCCCGTAGACGGCGAGTTCTCACTCAACATTCCCGGCAATCTCTGATCGACGAGTTTTTATGAAGGTCGTACGAACTACGTGAGTCTACCCACTTATCCAGCTGCATCGCTAATATAAATGTTTATGCTATTTGTGATTGCGTGAAATGTGCGAAAAATGGATCAAAATTATACACATTATATATAACATAATACATATATAATATATTAAACATGTTAAATATTAAAATGTAATGTAAAAATAATAACTTAAAAGCAATAATGATTTTACCAAATTTTAACTATTACATATCTATGTTTTCAATTTTTATTATTCGATTTTCAGAAGAATGAAACTCAAATTTGTGAAACATTATAATGTTCTCCAAAGTGTAGATAGAGGGAAGATTGGACAAAACGTAGATTCAAAGAAGTTGCAACTTCATAGTAATAATTGTGTGATCTTTTGGAACAATAATATTTGAATGAATTTTCAAATGAATTTCAAAGAATTTCATCGTTTATCATTTTTCTGACTAAAATTTTTTAAAACATAAAAATAATAATTTTCAATATATAATAATTGCTTGAAATAACGGTCAACTGAATTAATGTTAAGCATTAATGTTATTCATTAATTAGATGCACATATTCGTTTCAGGAATAAGCATTCCTATTAAGTATAGAAGTTATTTTATTCTTTTGACAGAATATTGGATTTGTAACAAAAGATTTTATTTTACAATTGATAGTATTTCGAATTCTCATTTGCAACTTTGAAGATGAAGATGGCGGCGGACTACGGTAATTTATTAACTAGTCCAGCAAGTCAAACCTGTTGGTTCCCTGCTGATGTGTTTTGCTTCTCGTGTCTGAACACGAAGTACTGGAGTTCTTTGATATCTTTCTATAGAAAATTGTTTCTTAATTCTTACTATTTTAACAATCTCTTTTTGCAAATCCATTTACCATTTCATTTGTAATTGAATTGAATTATCTTCTTATTTAGAATTTTCTCTCATTGTATATGGGCTAACAATATCAGAGTTTTTCTATTTCATGATATATGCGTGATATATGCATATAATTTCAATTTATTTTTACTGAATAATCTTCTTGTTTCATCCACCTCAGATCAGCAAAATTTTTGACATTCTTGTTTTTTCATTACTATAGATCTACGATATCATAATACATAATCAATCTAAAAAATTTTAAAAATAATAGTTATGCCGATACTTTTCCATAGAAATATAATTAAAGAGAAGATTATAGTATCAAAGTCGGAAAAAAATTGTAAAATGTATCGTAGTGGATATGATTTTTTGTAAGTTGTTTATATCTAATTCATATTTCTTTATAATATCTTTTAAAATATTGTAAAAATGCACAATATAATTTCAAGACGTTTATTTGGATTCCATGGATTCTTTTGTTGCGCTCTTGGCTCTTAACGGTTCGATATTATGCCAGTACTGTGATTCGTAATGGCGAGCAGCCAGCGGGTAGGAAATTCTCCAACAGTGATGTAAAAAAGTAGTGCCTGGGGGCATTTTTTTATCACGGCGCCACTCATACGAAGTCTCCCTTTCGTAACTATAGATATTAAAATAAACTGCTTTATCTTTTAATTTTTACATTTATATCAATTCAATTAATAATCATTCTGCTATTCGCTTTTTTTTATGAATCCTTAATATTTACATGATTTATTAACTATTATTCTATATTTATTATATTATTCTATTTATAAACTTGATATCTTGGTGTATTAATTTAATAAAAGTATCAGCATTTAATCGACGTTTATTTGAAAGTCTACTATGTATGCAGATGACCCTGACATTTACGCTGATGCATTTCACGTGTGCTACGCGTATGTTGAACACTAACTGTTATTCACATCGACGTGCTCTGTCTGCAACACAGCTTCGAAATGAGTTGGTCTCTTGTATAATATTGCTTGTTTAATTTTGATGCAAACTACAAGTGCATCGTTTTTGTACTCTTCGTCATATTGTATTATTCACGATAAGAATAATCACAATACGAATAGAGTTATCAAAGAGTAGTGCAATTTAAAAAACTATACAATTCAATGTTTTGTATTTAATAAGGATGCTAAAGGAATCGAACAATTCTTTTTATCGTTGGTGTATTCATATTTGCATATCTATCGGTGTATTGACATTAGCGCGACGAAAACGAGTAAGGAAGCCTGTTTAACGTACAAATATTGAGAAGCTACTAGATTCCTCTTACGCTTCGTATAACAGTCATGACGATAATGTGAAAAGTCATGAATATTAATTATAAAATGTCTGAAACTTTAATTTAAAAGGATCCATACTATCAATCTTAAATTGAAATTAGCAAAATACACAAATATTTGCAATTCTGATTTAGTTTCTTCTAAAAAAAAAAAAAAAAAATAGTGTATCAAATTGAATTTGTTTCAAAATATATGAATTTTATGCAAAAATTTCAAATAAATTTTAACTTTATTCAAACGCAGAATAGCTTTTACAGATTAATTGCAATAAAATATATTTTATAAGAATTAAATCTTCGAAAAATAAAATTATACAAATAAAATTAAATGTTATATTTGTATTGCATTGATATAAAAAATTTACAACAATCTACAATTACAAAATCTAAAATTTTATTTAAGATTGATGTTTTGAGAATTGAATGTTTAATGGATTGTCTTTGTCCAGCTTTCTTCTTTTTTATTTTTATCGTCTTTTTTCTTCTCTTCGATAAACTTGTTTTTAATCTATTAATTGCAATTACATGTACACGTCAATGCAAATAATTTTACCATTTTCATTTTACCATTTTCATTTAATAGTTGTTATTATTTGATATTTATATATATGTTTATGTATATTATTATTTATAAAAATATAAATATGATATACATACAAAAATATGTTAAAAAAGAAAAATCTAAATTCAAACTATTTATCTGAAAAATTATTTTATTGTTTTTACAATAGTTAATGATTTAAATTAATCAACTTCATCATTACCTCTAAAACTTCTTAGCTGGAATTACAATGCAGAGACTTTGGGATATTGTAGATGAAGCGTGAAGATGTTTAAATCGCACTGAAGGTCATCAACAAGGACATCTATTCTTTTGAATCAATTATGGCCACAAGAAAAATGAAAAATATATAAAAACATGCTTAAAGATACAAGTTTCAATCTTTAATTTTTATAAAATGTAATTTTTAATGTATTTTGTTATTTTCATATATAAAACAGTAATAAAAGATATTCTTAAAAGGTTAACTTGATATTAATATCAATGAATCTTTTTCTTATTTTCATCAAGTTAATTTATCCAAGAACTTCTATTAAAATTGATCGCATCTCTTGTGAGCTCATAAACGTGGGCGTAAACTTTTCAATAAAGTCAGTCTCGTTCGGATTCTTGAACGCGTGTATTGGGATCAATGACACGCCCGCAGATTCTCTGAGGTACACTCTAAGAGCTACGTAGAGGCATCCTGTAGAATTCCAACCACCTTCCTCGACTTCACAGCAGGACCTACTGGTTTCTATTTATATACCGCACGAGACCTTGCAGCTTACAGCTTGCGCGCTTACGGACTTGGTTCTCGATCTGTATAAATTTCTAATCGTAACTATTATTGTTATAAAAAATGATTATTTAATTCTTTATGAATCTAATAAATTTTATTAATCTTTTTGAACTTATATTAGTTAATATTAATCATTATTTTATATAGAAATATATATATTTGGTGTATAATATCGTTATATTTTTTTTTATGATAAAAAAAAGTTTTTTTTATAAAGTATATTATTATATACTTTTTTTCTAGATTTATTTTTGAATATCTAAGTAACATTTAAATATATTATACATATTAAACATAAATAAAATTATATTTAAAAAATTTAAAAGTGATTTTAGTAGAGTATGGAAATACGTTATCAAATCAAATATGATAAGTAAATTATATTAATATGTATAGTATTGCAATTAATATAGATTTATTTTTTATTTATTTTTTATTATAATGTATCTTTTAAATAATAATAATAATAAGAAAAACAAGAAAAAAATTATAAATTATACATAAGTTTCCATTTATATTATATCAACATTTATTATAGATTATATTAAGATAAGATGAAAAATATAAAATATAAAAAGTATATTAATACTATATATATTTGTATTTTACAATAGTAATGTTACAATAGTACAATAGTATGTTTATTTAAAATTTGACAATTGATGACGCCATCTATTACATAAATTGTTTACTATTGGAGATATTGAAGTGTTATCGCAAGTGTTATGCTAAAATATTAACGTGCAATTTTTTTTAAAGAAATTTTTAAATTTCAAAAATATGGGTGATGGAATTTCAGAAATTTTTAATTCTTTTCAAGACTATTTAAATAACGAAGAAGAATTGCGTGAGGTATATATTGATAATATATTATATATATTGAAATTAAGTCAAAAAATGTAAATGTCAAATAATTGTAATACTATTTTAGGTTTTTTTTTATAAACATCACATTATCTTATATGGTTTTCAATAAATTATTTCATAATTATAAGTAATATGAATTATTTTTTATCATTATTTCTTTTGTTAATTCCATACATATTTTAGGTTAGAATGCATTGACATATATCGTTAATTTTTTAAAATAATTAATTTTAATAATGATTAAAAATATATTATACGTGAAGAAAATTAAAATTATCTTTTTTTTTTTTGTGCCAAAGGAAATCCGTGCTATTGTAAAAGATCTTGAAAAAAGTGCCAGAGATATTCTGATGATATTGCAAAATATTCATAATGAAAATAACATGGAAGAAAACATAAGTATGTGTGTCTAGTGAATTATAAAACTATTAAAATATTTTATTATTTTTTTCCCATTTATAGTTGTATCTCAATATTGTGCAACATCAAGGGAATTATTTAAAGATGTACGTAAAAACTATATAAGACTTGCAGAAGTTGTACCAAAAGACCAATATTATAGATTTCATGATCAATGGCGTTTTGTTACACAAAAATTATGTTTCTTAGCTTCTTTAATAATATATTTAGAAATTAAAGTTTTGGTCACCAAAGAAACTGTTGCAGAAATATTAGGAGGTATGTAATTGTTTAAATAAATTTTATTTAATTTTTATTTATATTAAATATATTTTATTCAAAATTGATAATGTATACTTGTAGTTAAAAATAATAGAGAAGATGGTTTTCATTTGGATTTAGAAGATTACTTAATGGGTTTACTACAATTATCTGCTGAATTGGTAAGCATATCATGCAATACTATATTGTCATTACTCACTCAAATATTATATTTCAGAGTCGTTTTGCTGTAAATAGTGTTACCAATGGTGATTATAATCGACCTATAGAAATAGCACGTTTTGTAAATGATCTAAATGCAGGTTTTAGACTTTTAAATTTGAAAAATGATTCTCTACGAAAACGTTTTGATGGTCTAAAATATGCTGTTAAAAAAGTGGAAGAAGTAGTTTATGATCTTACAATACGAGGTTTGAAACCATTTCCAAATCCAATTGTTCAAGAAACAGAATAATTATGTTTTCAAAAAATATCTTATAAAAATAATATATATTATAATATATAATAAATTATTAAAATAGCTATTTTCATATTTATAAATCATAAAATTATGTTCAATTATCTTAAGTTTATATTGTATTAAAAGTATTCATTAAATTTAGATAGAAAATTTTTACAAATTATTAAAGAAAATTTCTACATATTGTTATTTATATTTAATAACCTTCTACTAAATTTACTGTATTCAACAATTTTTCACCTTTAATATATTTTTCATAATTTTGAATAAAAAATTTTACGATATCTTGAGCGCGAGATGTATCTGAGATATGTAGTGAAATAGTAACTTATATAAAAATATTTAATTAGTTAAAGCTGGATTTAATTTTAACTAATAGTAATATTTATCCTTTATTATAATATTACCTGTGACAATGTCCATAATTTACTTTCTTTTGATAATGGTTCTTCTTCAAAAACATCCAAAATTGCTCCTAAAATCCATTGTTGCTCAAAAGCATGTAATAAATCTGCTTCTTTAATAATTGTACTTCGACCTATATTGATAAAAACACTGCCTCGATTCTTACAATTTTGTAATACATTTCCATTTAATAATCCTAAAGTATTAGGTGTAGATGGTAAAACATTAATAATATAATCACAGTTTGTTAGCATTTCAGATAAATATACAATAATATACAATTGTTCTATGTTCATCAAGATAATTTAAATTTTCTTTAAGTGGTGTTCTTGATATTCCCCATACAGTGGCTCCAAATATTTTTAACTTTTCTGCAACTATAAAAATTGCAAATTTTATATAAAATAAATAAAATTATTATATTTTTTATTATTATTATTATAAAATAAATAATTACTTGATTTGCCAATATTTCCTAAACCTAAAATACCTACAGATAAATCACAAATAATAATCTATGATCAGAAATTTTTCCATCTTTCATCTATTGGTTGTGTTTTTGATTTTGATATTGCTCTTTTTGATTATGTTCAAAATTAAAAATGTGTGCTATCACATATTCAGACATAGCTAAACCAAAAGATTTATCTGAGAAGCGTGTAATAGAATAATTAATATTTTTATTTTTTAAATTTGAAGCTAATAGTTAAATACCAGCCCATGCTGTTTGTACCCACTTTAAAGATGGTAATTTATTTGTATATGGTAAAAATAAATCACAATCAGTTATTAATATATCTGCATTTTGTAATTTTGATAATGTATCACATTTATCTGAAATGAAAAAAATTCAAATTCAATTGTATAATAAAGCTAGTATAAAAACGAAAAAAAAGATTTTTATAAATGATTTTTGAAAATTTTGCAGTAAAAATTTATTAAAAAAAACTATAATATGTAATGTAACTATATTCAAAGAACGTGTTAGGAATTTAAACAGGGTGAGTTTTCCGCCAATAACTAAATCTCAAATGCGCAATACAGTATTCGGAAAAACGTAGTAATAAAAGTGCGTTTAAACACGTGCTTGTTAGTTTTGTGAGCCGAAGATATTCGAGCTCATTAGTATGAAAGAAAGTGTATGTTAAAAGTAATACCTGGCAAAACGTCAAATATCATTAAGTTTGGAAGTTGCGTTTGAAGATGGTAAGATAACCTAGGAATCGTGGACAGAATTGCAATATTCTGCGCCATATCAACACGTGCGAATATGATCTAACTTCAATAAAAGGTTTTTTTTATTAAATAAAACACAATACTTAACTGTCGTTAACATTAATTTTAAAATAATATAATTGATACCTGTCGTTAGATTTATTGCTTCGATATATTGCATCAATTCATCTAACCTACATTTCTTGTACAACATAAGGGAATTTTTTGTAAATATTAATATATATATTTTTTCATTTACATTTCAATTCTTTTCATTAGTTTTTGTAATATAATAATATAATTATTATTTAAATTTCTCTAATTTTCTTTATTTTAACACATATATATTATCTAAGAAAATTTAAATAACCAGAATATTTTTTTGTATTATAAAATGTTAAAATGCGTTAGAAGAATATTTAGTTAAACTAAATTGTGTTTTAATTTTAATATTGATATTGTAAATTAAAACAATAAATAATGTCATTTAATAAAATTAATTAATTTTCAATTCTTGTATTTCATGAAAAATTTAAAATTTGAAATATCCTCACATATGCGACGCTTGCGTAAATTATAGGTACTTAAAATATAAAACATACTTATGTTATAATAATTCTTATTAAGAAAAAAATTCTTATTAGTTTTAAAAATTCTTATAAGTTTAATAAATTCTCAATCTTTTTACTATTTAATTATTAACATAACAGATATAAATATATACCATAGTTATTATATTTTTGAAATTTGTATTTTCAGTAATGAAAAAACATAATGAAAAAATGTTAACTTAAAGAATGAAAAATTATTAAATATACTTTTTTAATTGTAATTTTATAAACATTTTTTAATAACATAATTTAGTTAAAAAATTTTTTTTCATATATAAACGAAATATAAAACAATATAGGTTAAAGAAAACTATTATTTAGATGTCGTCAAATAATTAATATAAGCATAACACGCGTTTTCAAAAACTTTCAAAATCTAAATACAGCATTTAATTTTACTGTTATTATAAATCAACAAATATTTTTAAACAAATTTGATTCCATTGATTTTTGAATTTTATGATAATCGTAGGTAGTGTGAACGAGACTTGTATTGAGGGGAAATGCTGAGCGTCCAATAGACGCTCGTGAGTCGACCGGTGGCGGTAGCAAGCCGATTCCCGCGCGGCGCACGTCGCATCGCGGAACTGCTCGAGCTGAACGTGTTAAATGGCTGTGCGTCGGCCATGATGGCTTTGAGCAGGGACCGTGTCACGCAAACATGTTTTCGAAGTGATATATCTCGTTTGGTGACTGAGTGACCGTGTTCCAGCGCGATGGCCGGAGAACGATGAGGCCCTGAGCGCTCTCTGTGCCGGGTATTACGGCCGCAGGGCCCCCAACCAGGCCCAGTCAGGTTCACGTTCCCTAAGTCCGAGGCCCGAGCCGATCCGACTGGCCTCACGGTTCGACACCAGCCAACTCGGTTGTCAACACGCGAACCAGCCGCAGGATGAGCAAGCTGTCGTTCAGGGCCCGTGCCCTGGACGCTTCCAAACCCATGCCGATTTATATGGCCGAGGAATTACCGGATTTGCCAGATTACTCGGCCATTAATCGTTCTCTGCCCCAAATGCCCAGCGGCATGGAAAAGGAGGAGGAATGTGTAAGTCGAACGTTCAGCCTTCTTCCAGCATGTTTCCCCTGTCCGCCATCTTACTCTCAAGCGCATCTTCGTAAACAACCGGCAGATGGCACCTTTCTTATCATTATTATGTATAGAAATTTCTTATATTTATTGTTAAACGTAATTGATAACATTATTTTTTATGTTATTGTTATTCTTTATAGTTTTATATATCTTGTTCTACGATTATTGTCAGTTGTCAGCTTCATATATCAAACTAATGAGGAAATCAAAATAGATGTTCCAACGTTCTTATTCAACGTATAAGAATTTTTAATTTTTAAGCTTTTTCAAGTTATAATGTTATATTTCTTTATATGCACATATATTTTGCAATATAATTTTTGAGCAATAATTGTTCTCTTCCTTCCTCAAATATATAAACAAGCGCTTAATTATACATTATTGGATTATCCATATTTTATATTAATCCATTAATTGTGAATAATATGTTATTGGAAAAATGATAATGATATGCATATATTTATTGAAATATAATATAATTTTGTTTAATGGATTATATTATTAATATAATTAATATAATATTTTAAAGATTTTTTTTCTGTTTTATTTTTGTATTTTACATATATTTCATTTTATTGAAATATGTACTCTATATATATTTTTACGAATATATTATTGATAATATATTATTAAACATTGTTATATCTTATATTTAAATGTGATATATCATTTTTCTTATTTCTTTTTACACTAATATATATAAAAGTAAAGATTTTAATTTTATTAAAATTTATTTAATTTTATTGTAAATTTATTTAATTTTATTAAAATTAATTGGTTCTATGTTTTTCAAATTATACATTATTTATTGTATTAATTGTTTAATAGGAACATCACTTGCAAAGAGCAATATGCACGGGTTTAATCATTCCTACCCCTGAAGTAACTGATTTAACAGATGTAGAAGCTTATGATAAGATATATCCAGCTGATTATAAGCTACCTCGTCAACTTATACATATGCAGCGTAAGAAAATATAATAAATTAAGTTTAATATTCAATAATTAATTATTATTATATTTGTAACATTAATAATTTAATAATTGTATGGAATTTTTTTAAAGCTTTTGCAATGGAACAAGATATTCCGGACTATGATATGGATTCTGAAGATGAAAAATGGGTTGCAATACAAAGCCGTAAAATGGACTTGACTCCACTTCAGTTTGAAGAAATGATGGATCGCTTGGAAAAAAGTTCAGGACAAACTGTAGTCACTCTTAATGAAGCTAAAGCACTTCTGAAAGAAGATGATGATTTAATTATTGCTGTGTTTGATTATTGGCTGAATAAACGTCTTAAAACAGTAAGTTTTTACATAATATATAAATTTTAATTTATATATATAATAAATAATTAATAATAAAAATTTATTAATATGATCACATGCTTTCAGCAACATCCTTTACTATTAACAGTAAAAACAGAACATCGGTTTGGTTCAGCTGCCAATAATCCTTATTTAGCGTTTAGACGTAAAACGGAAAAAATGCAAACACGTAAAAATCGCAAAAACGATGAAACTAGTTACGAAAAAATGCTGAAGCTCCGTAGAGATCTTAGCAGAGCAGTTACCCTTTTTGAAATGGTTAAAAGAAGAGAGAAAACCAAGCGAGAACATTTACATCTTACAATTGAAGTATACGAGAAAAGGTGTGGAAATAATCTTCCAAACCTTTTGTATTTTCCTCTAGAAAAACTAGATTTTGAATTTTATATAATTAAAAAAACTGTACAGATATCAAGCACAAGACTTTAATGGGCAAATATTGGCGGAAGTATCGGCATTGAAGACACCGAGACCTGCTTTTGCTCCACTGTTTACAAATCAGTTTGGTGTTCATCAAAATTGGGCAAATAAAGTTTGTAGTAAAGTAAATATTTTTAATATATTTTTTTTTTCCTCGTATATATAATTTTTATATAATTATTATAATAATGATATATTTTTTGTGTTGATATATTTGATATTGCTTATTTCAGGACGAAGTAGTACCCAGAAAAGAAAAAAGACAATATAAGAAAAGGAAACATAAAACTGATAGCAGAGGAGGAAGTTTGGAAGATAATGGTGTACGCAGTGGAACAGGTAGCGGAGGTGGTCGAGGAAGTCGGCCTAGTGTTCTTGGAGGCGGGCTGGACCCGCTAATAAGCTCAGACGAAGATGGTCCGCTTCCATCACATTCACATTCTCAGCCCTCAGTTCCCTCGGATCGCGATGATGAAGACATCGCTGATGAGGGACAATTCGCTTTCCGACGAAATAGAAATAGCACTTATCTACCAGTGAGTGCTGTTCTCTGTTAAGTTCTCCCAAATTTTTCTTTTTTATATATGATTTTTTACAAACAGATGTAAACCAAATGTTACGTGGATTTAAAACAGGTTTTTTTTCTAATTTTATGCGAGCTATATTATTTAATATATCATGGATGTCAATGAAAATCGTCGTGAATTATATTAAAAGTGTGGAAATAGTCTTAAAGTTCTTTTTTTCAGGATTGTAGATATAGAGCTTTTCTCTTTGCAGCCTGTATCAGGTGAATTTGGAAATTGGCCTTGGTGTGATAAAAACGAAGGGGGCATGGCTGATAAGAAGTATAGGTTTGCATTGACCAGCATCAGTAAACCCGTACCAAGATGTATTGGTTTTGCGCGACGGCGAATTGGTCGGGGTGGCAGGTATATTTAAATTTATAAAAATTTTATGTTTATGTAAAAATAACATTTTTTAATAATATTATTTAATATTTAATTTCAGAGTAATATTGGACCGTTGTTCGACTGATATGGATGATATGTGGTCTTCTTTAGACTTCACGATACATCAACCAAAACGGGAACCAGTGGATTCCGATACAACTGCCACGTCAACAACTTCAGTCAAGAAAGAGTGGTATGTTAAACAACAACATATAGAAACTTCATTTCAAAATAAAAAAAATAATCTATTAATTTATTTATAATATAGGTTACACTTCCGACCAAAGACTCCACCTGTGTCAGTGCATAGTCCAAGTGAAGAAAGTAGTGATACGGACTCAGATATAGAGCCAATATTGACTCAATCAAAACCGCTTCCATATCCGTTCCCGCCTGAAGCAACATCTATTTGTGTGGAAGTAGAACCTGATCGTGCAGGAGATGAACCACCCTTTACATCAGAATTTAATATTGCTGATTATTTCTCGCCGGATACTCTATCGGACTTTGATCTTGCTGTGGCGAGTATCACTAGTAGTGCGTGTATTAGTGGATCGGACAATAACTCTAACGATACGCGGACAGACGAACTGGGCAGTTCACACTTTGTTGTGACTCCGCTACCTAGTAGTCTTTTTGCACAGCCTGCAACACAGCAGAGTCGGCCTCAGTGCAGTGGTAGTGGTTTTAGTGTTGTAAATACTTCTACAAGTTCTATAGTCCCGTCGTCTTTCTCGTGTACAATCAATCAACCGACGACATCAAATGCAGTATCTACGCAATGCGCAAATGCTGCTATTGAGACACAATCGAATCAATCTAAACAGCAACAACACAGACAATTACCAAACAACAGCAGTCCTGTTTCCATTCTGTCTAAATCCTTGACTAGTCCAACGAATAATAGGAATGGCGGCAGCTGTGGCAGTGGTAGTGCTGGAGTTAGAGTGTTTAGTGCAAGTACCACAACTAGTGGAACAATTACAAACTTTGGCAATGGACATCAAAATGGGCCATTGTCTCATATAAATAACTCTAATAATCTTTCAAATAGCACTCATGTCGTGAATAATCAGTCAACAATAGTTCTGCCACAAAAACATCCGCCGTCCAATCTGCTACCTGGCTTGATCGCACAGAGCAAATTGGCGAGTCTTGCAAGGCAGCAACAACAGACGCAAAGTCAAGCGTCTACGCAACAAATCCCAACGTCCGGGGAAATTACGCTTAATAGTAATAGGTAAATATTTGTATATCTAATATTTTTTGTATATCTAATATCTAATATCTTTGTATATCTAATATCTTTAATGTAAAAATATATATATATTTTTTTAAATATTTTATATGAAAATATATATCAAAAATTCCATATTTGATTATAGTGAAAATATGGATATGAAGGTGGATGGAGTGGAAAGTGCGACTTGCGATGGTAAACCACAGCAACAGCAACTTGTACGAGCAAATAAAACAAATTCATTAGCGATGGAAGTGACATGATGCCTGCTATCGGCACCCCTGTTGCCGCCAATACGTCACTGGGGGCTTCGCTAATTTTACCTTCGCTAACTTTATCTATGTCTGTCTACCTTCTGGAGACTGAACATACACTACGTGCTCGTTAATACAAAAAACGGTACGGCTTGATTCGATTGCAAAAATACTCTGATCAGTTGCCTGTTACGGCGATGACAATGGAAATGTCGATTCTATTGCAAGTACTATGTTATTTTGAGATCATAAAAGAGTTAAACTCTAATTCATTTCTCGTTTGTTTCCTTGCTAATTGAACAACAATTATTATTCAACACAGTCAGTGTTTCATTAAATCTTCACAAAATCAGTTCATTCTATTTTTTTTTTCCTGTATATTAAATTTAACATTAATTTCGGACTACTGTTATGTTTCTTCATTTCATAATATAAATATTTTCTTAAATGTTAATAGATGAATATTGAAATAATGTAATATATATATATTCTCTGTTTTTTAAAATAAAAAAATAGTTTTGTTCAATGCAAGGAAACTTTTATATTTGACAGAATCATAACTTTATTTTTTATCAAAAACTTGGCAGAACTCCTTTCTCATCTTTTTACTCATATGCAAATGATACTGTTGGAACATTTGTAATAAACTAAAATTAAATTACAAGCTTTCTCAGACACAGCATTAATTATTTTTATTACAGAAATATTATACAGAGAGTTATGTTTGAGATTTTTTCTTTTAGAGGTTTCAAAAATTTTGTGCATTCTGATATTCTTATTTTTTGAAATAATCTAAAAGAAAATTAGTTATTAACAAATTAATTAATAACTAATTGTAAAAACTTAATTTTAAATTATGTTATTTTGCAATATGAAATCTCTAAACTTTTGGTAGATAATATTTCTGTGTACATTATGATTGTAAATTTTATTTAAAAAAAAGTATATACTAGAAATAGAATAGATGCTTTTCTTATGAAAAAAATGTATAGTACATCTTTTATAAATATTCTTAATACATTTTGTCTCAAATTAATTTGATGTATTATGGATTCGTATGTTTATTTCAATACTGTATATAAATTCAGTTTATATTTAAGAAAATATTCAATTTATTTCTTTACAGAGTAGTAATATGTTAGAAGATTTCAGGCTGTGAAATAATGAAACTATTATTAACAGTAATAATCTTTAAATTAGTATAATACAGAAGATTCTGATTATTTTATGGCTTATAAAAGCCATGTATTTCTATTTTAATAACATATAATGAATTACAGTTAAATGTAAAATAATAAAATAATAAAAGCAAATTGTAATGTTGCGTTTGAGAAGCTTGTACTAAAAGAATCTATACAAATCTTACAAACTGACAAGTTCGTGATATTATGTTAAGGTTTAAAATATTTACAAAAAATATTTAAAAATTTTCACTTTTCATTTTAATAATTGCGAGTTATGAAAATAACAATAATGATTAATGAATTCATTTGCCATACAAAATATGAAAGAATCAATCAAACAATCTTTTTTTATAATGATATATTATATGTATTAATTGGCTTAAAAATAATTACCTATTTTGTGCAAAAATTGGCAATAAAGTAATATATCATTAATTTTTTAAGTACTTTACAGCAAAGTTTAAGTAACAATATTTGTAAAAGTGGGTATAACTTATACACATATATTTATTCATACCAGTAGAATTCTAAAAATATGAAGTAAATATTAGAATATTAAATCTTTTTAAACTTTGTATAAGCAATTATTAGAATCCTACTTAAATCAAATATATAATTTCGCATCAATGAATACAATTGCCATAAAAATATTCAATTTGTTTATATATCTATATTTTCCTATATTAAATAGTTTTTGAAATCTACTGGTATAATTGTGCGAAAATTAAAAATTAAATATTTTGGCATTTATTCATACATAACCATATTCTTTTGATTTTTTCAGATAAAATTAAATTATCATTAGATAAAACCAACAAAAATGAAGTTAATCTGCATATATCTTTATGCGCATTATTATTTTCCTCTTAATCTTTCTACATTATTTTCTCCGATTCTACCTAGCAATGTATGTGTTATATTAAAATATAAGAATTGAACAGAAAATAAGTTAATAAGAAATGAATAAGAATATGATGATTGTGAGATTATAAAATGTTTTCATTTAAAAATTAATGATATGAAAAAATAATTGTTTTATTTAAAAAAAAATACTTTCTTGGTACAATTATACATTTCATATTCTTGTGTGGCTAATAGGAATAATAAATGTAAAAAGAAGTACATAAAATAGTTACATAAAATAGATCATTAAATATATGAGTTTTGAAATTGACGAAATTCAAGAGTATCTGTCGCATAATTTTTACTATTATTTTAAAACAGTTTTATTCATTGTCTATTGTTTATTTGAAATTCATAGGCACTGATCAAGATAAATATCTAAGCCTCTTGGACTGAAGATTTATAATTTAAGTTTTACAAACGGCCATGGCAGAGTATTTCCAATAGTCATTCATTTTCCAGATTTAAAACATAATAATTTTTTCCAAGTATGCAATAAAAAAATTCTTTCGCAAGCCGTAATACGAAATCAAGAGAAAAATAATGGTGCAAATGTTGCAAATTTTTAGAGAGACTTCATAAAATCATAATAAGAAACAAACAAAAGATATATTGTACATATAAAAATAATTACGCTTATTGTATCTCTTACTTTTAGGTAATTAACTAAAAAATAACTGTAATTAATGTTGTTGTGGTAGGCGCACAGCGATGTGTATGAAAATTTATGAATTCGAGACGATTTTAGAGGAGGAGTAATAAAGAAATTTTATCCTGGATAGGACTTATTATTTTGTGAAAAATTTCACTCGCCTGTATATTATATAACATTTTGTGAAATCTAATTTCTGCCACATTTGTATATACTTTCTGATAGGTATCTGATTATTTCTCTCGTTTTTCTCAAATTCACAATTAAAAATGAAATTTTTTTCACTTTTTTTAATCACATTCATAAATTAAATCATATTTCATATTTCTTTTTCATTATTTTTTTTTTCTTACATTCATTTCCAATCATTTTTCCAAAATTCAATTAAAAAATAAAAAAAAATCTTCCGTGATTTTGAGAAAGATGAGTGATAATTATGCGGAGAAAATTTCCAAGAATGTACTTGTAAAAACCATTTGTTTATTTTAGTTGGAACGCTTTAAACGAAATATAGTGGTACATGGATTTTTATATAAAATTTATTAATGTTAAAAATATTGACCCAATAGCCATTTTACAAATGAAACGTCGAAAATTTTCAAGGTTTGATCGCTCCAACCAAAGACTGAGTTCGCTTTACATTTTCTGATTTGGCAAACACGAAGTTCCACTGACAAAAAGACTGATATCTTATTGTTTTTAAATAATTCACAATAATGAATAAATAATATAATAATTATAGTATTACTTGGCAATATTTACTAAATGTTTTCTCATTTAATAAATTTTTTTTAATTAATTTATATTCAATGAAAATAAAAAATTCAGTCGAATTGAATTGTGAGACTTCGTGTTTACCTAATTTGTTGCATTCGCGGAAAACAATATTGTACCATGTAAGTAGGACTAAGCCGAATCAATGCAACTATTTAGAGCGATCGAACAAGACCTATAATCGTTTCGTGTGAAAAAAAAAAACAAATTATTAAGAGAAGAAATGAGCTTACAAATATAATGTTCAACGTGAAGCTCTTAAAAAAATTCTGAGTGTTAAAAAAACTTTTACGATAATATCGACAGGTGTCGAAATGCGGTGTATCTATTATATGTGTATTTTATTCTGTGAATACAGTAGGGCTTCTATGTCGCTGTGCGACAAGAAGATTTAATTGGAAAAAAACGCTCCAACCAAAGCTCCAGTTTGAACGAAAGTTTGACGAGAGTATAGAGAATTTCTCAAGATTATACAGTCGGAGAACGTAAGGGGAAGATACATCAAATTCTATATATATGTAGAATGTTTGATCTAGACAACCCTTTAATTTGTTCTTCGATACATACATACATCATCTACTCTCTCGTCCCCTGATAACACCTTTCGCTGAGTGCATGTATCAAATTTAATTTGATCCAAATAAAATATCACTAGATATAAATTAAATTGCGTGAATTATATTTATTGCTTATAAACCGTCGAGATCTAACAAATAAAAATTACATTCCTAAATTTATCTTTGATTTTCTCTGATTCTAACATGCTTGTAATTTTATAGTATGCTTTTCATAGTATGCAATAATAATAATAAACTTAAAATTATTTTACCGGCGGAAAATAAAAAATATTTTGAGTCAAATAATGAGATACGCTTGTATGTATTTATTTGCTTTGTCATATTTTTAGAGAAGTAGAGATGTTATCAGGTAGATGAGTTGTTTCCTATAAATTACTTATAAAAATTTAAACTCAACTATTGTTTAGCATTAATGTCTATAATAAATGTGATCAACACTTAAATCTATTAAATAATGTAACCAATTGTATGTGTATATATGTATATATGTATATATATACACATTGCAATTTGATCATTAAGTGTATTCTAATTGTGTAATTTCACAAATTGGCAAAATTATGAACAAATTGATTATCATACATTATTCGAATATAAAAAAAAAATAGCAATTTGTTAGGATAAAACATATGTGACATATATCTTCTATATCATTCAAATCAACAAAATTTTCTTTATTTAATTTATCTATTTATACCAAAATGAATATTTTATGTACTATACAACAACAAAATATTTACATTTACTCAAAGTACATAAATTGTTTATTTCTTAAAAAGTATAAGCAAAAAAAGGATACAATTGCATTTCACATATATACATATAATGTTAGCAAGAAAATATTCATGGTGAACATAAATTGGACAAATAATTTAAACAAGCAAATGTTTCAAAATAAATTCTGATTACATCGCGTAAAAATAAATTTTTTTAGGATATCCCCCCTAGCAAAATTGAATTAATTTTAAAAAACAAAAAAATAGTCGGACAAATTACATTTTCTTTGTGTATAGTTTTTAAAAATTTGCATAAATTTATTTTTTTATAAATATGAAAAAATTGATCTGTATAAAATTTAAAAATATTTTGTATAGAATTTTGCAAATAGATCTTTTTCAAAACTTTTTATTACATTTTAAATGTGAAAATTTCTTATACATATTTTAACACTTATGTTTTTGAAAATTTTTAAATATGTTTATTAGCTTTGAAGGTTATATAGATATATAATTTTATTTAATTTTTAATGTAATCAAAAATTCTAGCAAAATGAATATTATTTTATTTATTAATATAATTTGTATTATATTAAATTTAATAAATTTTATGTAAAAATAATGATATAAATTAAAAAGTTAGATCGGAAATAATTTTTTATTAAAAGCACTTCGAATTTTATATCTATAGATATATAAACTTTAAGCTTATTAATCATATTCGTGTCTGTTTTTTAAAATAATATGGATAATATTTCATATTAGATTATTTGATTTTATTTAATATAAAAATATTAGATTTTAAAAGAAGAAAAATATTAAATTTTAAAATCAAATATATATATTATAAACTTTATGAATCAAATAAAAATGGTGATTTGGCATTTCTATATATTTCAATACTTTATTTAAATATTATGCAATTATATTACAATATATATATATATATATATATATAATATCTTATAAATTAATAAATGCAATATGTTTCATATTATTTTTCTATACATATAAACTAATATTTTCAAATGCAAATAAAAGATAATCGCTAACTATACATATAATACTTCTGAACAATTCAATTTTCTTAGTATACTACTGCAAGGCTATTCACAAGTAGGATATTTTATCTAATTTAATAAAATGTTTGTATAGTAACTATTAAAAAATTATATTACAAAAAAAATCACATGTAAAAGCAAGTTTTCTAGACTCTTAAGCAAATTTTTCTCTTTTTTTAATTCTTAATTTCTATGATAAAGATTGATATCGTATATATATATATACTCGTTAGAAATATAAAAAGAAAATTCTCATTATTAATTTTCACTAAGAAAAAAATCTATAACTATATCAATATATATTTATATATATTTATCATTGCATAAAAACAAAATTATTTAGAGATGAACAAATTTTATACCCCTTGATTTTTTCTCCCTTTCTTATTTTTGTCTTAAAATATAGAACAATACATATGTGTAAAAGAAAATCTTAGTTTCAACTTGATAAATATGAATTTTATTTAGTGATTTTTTTTTTTATTCATTATATATTCATGATGACACATGTGTAAAGAGAAAACATTTATTATTAAATGTAATGATAATTTCTTAATTTATATTTTTACATATTTTTACGTGTTTGTGTAAGAATCTTTAAGTTTTAAGAATTAATAATAATGGTGATTGAATTATTTACCAAGATACAAATATAAAACAATGTCACATCAAACACGCATTGATCAATTTTATAAAAGAGTCGGCAATAAATATCCTTCGCATGTAATTAAAAAGCATTCTAGGTTAAAAACTGCGCCGTATTCAAGAAGTGTTAGTTGACATTTTCATATCTTTTAAAAATTTTTATATCAATTTTTAAAATTACATTGTATGGAAATTAAATTATTTTTTTTTATTTTTATAGAAAGAAAAAGATATAAATAGAAAACAAAATGTTTCATTATCACAATATATGAAATCTGATGATGTATCAGATTGTACTATTATACATGAAAAGTCTAATGAAATGCATGATAGCTTTTTAAATGATACAAAGATTCAATACGATGACGAAATAATGAAAAATAATATATCATTATATGAAAATAATCACTTGGAAAAAACATCAACATATATTAATATGCAATTACAAGAAACATTAGAAAATAAATTAAATAACGATTATATGAAAACATTAGAACTTAATAGTAATAATAATTCTCAGTTAAAGAAAACTCCAATTAAAGAATCAAATTTTGCAAATACAAAACAAAGGACTCCAAATAAAAACAATTTTTCATCACAAAATACTAATAGTTCTTCTATACATAAAAAATTAAGTTACACACCTAGAATATCATTTGAAAATAAATCTCCAAAAATTATTGAAAAGAAAAACTTATTTGATGAAAATATTAATAATTCTATTATTATTCAGACTATTGAAAATATGAATTTAGTAAAACAAGGTGCTATTTCATTACATAATTTTGATCTAGAAAAAATATATTCTAAAAATACATTTGATTATCAATATAATAATATAAATACTGAAAATTTAATGAAATATGAATTAAACAATATAAATTTATGCAATGATTTGAATTCTAAAATTTTATTCACTACTATTTTTAGTGTACTTTCTCTTCCTATTAATTGTGGTTATTTTGATGAAAATGATCTTGATTTTATATATTCTATAATTACCCTTCCTATAAATGCTCAAATGTTATTAGCTAGGATGATAAAAAGAAAAAGAAAATGGTTTAGAAAAAATAATATAAGTTATCCAGAAATAAATACAGAGTTAAAAGATATTTTTGAAATTCTTGTTTCACGATCTATTTGTACTTTTGATATTCAAAAAGAAAACTTATCTACAATACTTGAATTATTACAAGTAAATGAAATTCAACAACTTTGTAAGAACATGAAAATTAATCCTAAAGGAAACAAAAAAAGTAATATACAAAAATTATTAAAACTGTCAAACAATAAACCTTTATTTCCTGGAGTAAAGTCCCCAAGTAATTTTTTGTATGCTTCAATACTTGATATATTAGATTATTGCGTATGCATTACTATTAAAACATGGAATATTATTGATAGAATTATAACATTATTAATACCAAATCAAAATCCAAGAGATAATACATCAGATATATTTTACTTTTTATGTGATGTTTATTTAGGAAAGACAATATTTCCGAATAATTCTGGAGATTATTTTCCAGTATTTTCTTGTAAATTACATTTGATAAAGTAAATTTTTTTTTTAATCAACAATAAATATAAAAATTGATATAAATTTTAATTGTTTTTAATAATTTTATTTATTTATATTTGTAGTTATATGGAAGCTAAATCTATATTATCTACAACATTACAATATATTGAAAAGAAAGATTGGAAAAAAGTACAAGAATATGGAAATTTAGCTATGGATATATTACCAAATTTATTAGAAATTGAATCATTAAAGTAATATAAATTTTAATAAAAAAAATATTTAATAATTTCAATTTTAATACAGATTATTTTTTAGATTTATTTTTTAATACAATTTTTTAGATTAAAAAATTCTATACTTCCTATGCATGTAAGATATTATATGCCAGGATATATATGGTTAAAAATACTTTCTAAATGTATAGAAGCATTCAAAAAGAATCGAGATAAAAAGCGAGTAGTAGAAATTTTATCGTTTCTATTAAAACAAAATTGTCATATGCTTTCACATAAAGGAAAATGGTACGAAGAATTAGCTCTCATTGAAATGTATCATCATAAAAATATAGAAATATCTGCATCTATCATAATCCAAGCTTTAAATACAGAAAATTTGACACAAGTAGATAAAGTAAATCTTATAGATAGAGCAAATAAAATAGTCAAGAAGAAAATAATTAAATCAATTACAAAAACTACTGTTAATAAAATCTTAGATGATTATATTTCTTATATGCCAAAATATAAGCCAACATCTATCATTATAAATGCCACAGTAATGCCAAGGTAAATTTAATTTTATATGTATTATAATTTTTATTTATTTTAAAATATAATGTGGAATTAAATTATTTTTAGAAATACTGCAGGAAATAAAAGTATTTGGTGTATAAAAAGTAGTATTGAAAATCAAACTTATGGCTCAGTAGAAACTGTTGCATTCCATCATTATCAGAAACAAGGATTTCCCAATGGATTGCACTGTGAAGGTGCATTACCAAATATACTATTTTGTACTTTATTTTGGGAAGAATTATATGATATACATATTCCTGGAGCATTTGTAACACCATATCAAGAAGCTCCAGGAGATTTATATACAGATCAGTTTTATAAAAATAGAAAAGAAAAAATAGATATGAAACTTAAAATAATTAGTGATTTAAATTCTGAATTATTAAGTTCTAAAATGAAAGAAAAATTTATAATATTTAAACAATATCAATCGGTTATGTTAAGAAATTTGGATAATAATTTACAATTGGAGGTAATTTTATTGATATTTTATTATCTGATTCATCAAAAAATGTAATAATATACAACATTTTTATTTATAGGAAATAGTACACTGTTTGGGAGTACAAGGTGTAGTAGGGATTTGTAAACGACTCATTGAAAATTTTAAACTTTGGAGAGCTGGATTTCCAGATTTAATTGTTTGGAATTATGATACCAAAAAAGTATGTATATTTATTTAAAAAATAATATCATTAAATCTATTAAAAATATATTTCTTATATTTTATATTATATAATTTTTAATTAAAATTTCATATTTTCTTAATTAAAAAAGCACATTTTTTTTAAAGCATAAAATTATAGAAGTAAAAGGTCCTCGTGATGTTCTTTCAACAAAGCAAAGATTATGGTTAGAGTACTTACATCAACTTGGACTCAATATTGAAGTATGTTTAGTACAAGGTAAATATTCTACATGCTCAAAATGTTCTGTTTATATTCAGAAATCATAATCCTAAAGCTTCTGGTACAGTAACAGTGCAAAGACCTTGAAAATGATACCTTTAAAATAATGCATATAATAATATTATTTTGTTACAGATAAATGCTGAAATCTAGAGAAAAAAAATTGAAGAATTTAATAATTGTGAATAAATTTTATAACTTTTTGTTATAAGAGAATAGACATTATAAGACTTTAATTAAGATATTGGTATAGAATTTTTAATATTTTAATAGAGTATTTTATTTTAATATATTATTTTTTTTTTTTAATATAAAATTTTTTATATAACTATTTATATAAAATGCTTTCAATATTTTTAATTTTTATATTATTTCAACTTAATTTTTAATTTTTAATTTTTATAATATTTTAACTTACTCGAAATATGATGTAGCAGGAGTTGTTTCCAAATTAAATTCAGCAACAGGGATTCCATGCTGTGCTACATATGGAGCAAACATTGCTGCAGGATAAACAATAGATGATGTACCGATAACCAGGCAAACATCACAATTTTCAACGGCAATATCTAATATTTTAATAAAGAGATTAAAATATATTTTTATTTTATTGAATAGAAATTTAATTTAAATTTTAATTTATAATACGAAAAAATTTCAATTAACTTAATGGAAAAAATTGAGATCTAATGAATAATCAACATTGGAAAAAATTTTATTAATTGTCACTAGAGATAATTGCAATTCGATTAATCGCTATTTTATTTATTTTATTAATCATTATTATATATTATGTTATTAGAATTTTATATTGCATTTTCATATAATAATTCATATAATAATTATTATAATTATTAAATACTTACGTGCTTTTTGCATTATGTAATCATCTAAATTTTCTCCAAACCATACAATGTGAGGTCTCAATATATTTTTACAATTTTGACAATGAGGTAAATCTTCTTTTGGAATATCGGAACTCATAATATTTGGATCTGGCGATCTACTCATGTTTATATTATTGACATTCATTATATGCAAATATTTATCATTTATATAAAGGTATAAAAAAAATATTACCCTTTCCCTTTTAATGCAGGACATATTGGAATATTTGTATTTTTAACAACTTCATGACAAAATGTACAACGAGTTTTAAATAGTGAACCATGAAGTTCCACTACATCTTTAGCTCCTGCTCTTTGATGAAGTTCATCAATATTTTGTGTTATAATTGTAACATTTTTACCTTCCTTTAAATAACGATCTTGGAAAATCGCTATTGCTTCATGAGCCTAGAAATTCCATTCAAAATAATATCTTTAAAAAAATATATTGTAATTATTAAAATACCTTATTAGGTTTAGCTTCTAATGCTACTCGTCTACGATATTCATAAAATTCCCAAACTAAAGAAGGATTTTCTGCAAATGCTGTTGGAGTTGCAAGACTTTCAGCTGGATATTTTCTCCAGAAACCACCAGCACCTCTAAATGTAGGAATACCAGATTCTGCGGAAATTCCACTACCAGTCAATATCAATACATTCTTCGCATTTGCCACTATTTCACGAAACGATTTCATAGTATTCATGGTTTCTATATAAACTTTTTTAAGGTTATTCTATTCTATATTAATAGATTCTTTGTTTTGTTTTAAATAACATCAAAAGTTTATAATTGGCATGCGTATTGTTTGACAGCTGATTCTTATATACAGGTAATAAATAGTAATGATGACGTAAAATCACAAGTCGAGTGATTTTCTTTAAGTGAAAAGTAAATTCACAAACTTTTTATACTCTTTTAACAAATTTTTATGCAAAGAGAATGAATATTCTTTAATAAAATCATAAGTACGAAATCTTTCAATCATTAGATATTCCGAAAATGTTTCTCAGAAGTTTTTTTAAAAAAAAATCTAAAGTACGCTTATTTTTAAAAGATATTTTTATTTTATATAGTCATATAATTGTTTAACATAATTTTTTAGACAATACCACGTAAATTTATAAATAACTCTTTTGGAAGTTACGAGGTTATTGTACCATGGGAAATTTCTGAAGTTAGAGAAGTACCATCATATATTCCTAAACCTTCTTATAGTCAAACATTAATTCCACGTGATGGTCCAAAAAAACCTGAAATTAAAGATAAAAATCAAATACAAAGCATGAAAGACAGTTGTAATTTTGCCAAAAAAGTATTGACTTATATTAAACAATATATAAAGGTATATAAAATATAATAAGCTATATGAAATTTAATTAATAATACAATTTAAATATCATTTTTATTTCTTCTTACTTTTCAAATCCTATTTTAGCCTGGTATAACTACAGATGAATTAGATGCAATAGTTCATGAAATGATTATAAGTAATGGAGCTTATCCAAGTCCACTTAACTATAAAGGGTTTCCAAAGTCAATATGTACTAGTATTAATAATGTTGCATGTCATGGAATCCCAGATAAAAGACCATTAGTGAAAGGGGATATATTAAATATTGATGTAACAGTCAGTAAAAACAATAATATATTATAAAATAATGTAATATGAATATATTGCTGCATTTATAAATGTAAAAATATATAAAAATAAAAGTAGTTTTATTTTTTTCTATATTTAGGTATATTTACATGGTTATCATGGAGATTGTTCAAAAATGTTTGAAGTAGAAGAATGTGATGATGAAGCAAAACGTTTAATAAATATAACAGAATTGTGCTTAAAAAATGCTATTGATATTTGTAAACCTAATGAAAATTTCTCCAGTATAGGTAATGATTATATAATAGTTTAAATATAATATAATTATATAATCTGAATATTTTTATATTTTTCTTTTTATTTTTGTCAGGAAATATTATTGAAGAAACAGCAAATAAAAATGGATATTCTATAATTCCAGTATTTGCAGGACATGGTATAGGTACTTATTTTCATGGTCCACCAGATATTTTTCATTTTGGTAAGTTACTATTTCTATATTATATATATAATTATATATAGATAATTAAGAAAATTATGTCTTATATTATTATTAGCAAATAATTTTGATGGAAAAATGTTACCTGGAATGACATTTACTATTGAACCAGTTTTAAGTCAAGGTAGTGAAGAAATTAAAATTTTAGAAGATGGATGGACTGCTGTTACAGTAGATAATGCAAGAACAGCACAATGTGAACATACTGTATTAGTTACTGATACTGGTTGTAATGTATTAACTCGTTAATCTTATAAATTTACTTTTTGTGTATATTTTCCATTGCTTCAAAAATATAATTAAAAATTATATAGAAAAAATTCATTTAGAATTGTTACAGATATTTTTATTAAGAAAAATTATTTATATTTATTTTTACATAATAGCAGGTCCCCAATAACTATCTAAAGTTAATGGTCCTTGTATTTCAACACCTTCTTCCCTTGTGATTATTCCAACTTGATACTAAAAATTTAAAAAATTAAATTTTTGTTTTAATATAATATTAAAAATACACATATAAAATTCTTATACTATTATTTACCTTTGGAAAAGACCGTGCATCTCTGTAATAAAGAACTTGCATTACTTTATACAAAAGTTCAATTGCTTGCTCTTTACTCATTTCTTTATTTTCTTCATAAGCTTTTCTTAAAATAGGTGTTGCCATATATGCACCATATCCAGTTGCAATTACTGGATCACTATAGGCTGTACCAAGTTTATCCACAGTACCCAAAAATCTAAATGAAAATATATTACTACATTTAATATAAGAAGAAAATAAAATGAACTTACAATTTATCCCCTTCTAAACCTCCAATAATAAAATTATTCCAAAATGGATCAAACTGTGATCTCCTACTGTATAATACTCGAGTTAACCAACAATGAAGAGCTTTTGGTTTTAAAGATAAACCATCATCAAGACATTCTTCCTCAACACTATAAGATATAAAAAAACAATGAAAATATAAAAAGATATATTGAAATTTATATAAAATATAAACATAATTGAAATATACATATAATATATAATTGAAAACATAATTGAAATATACATTTTTCTTTCAATGTGGCTTTTTAAGCATTGATAATCAGCATAATCTCCTCCTGCACCAAGGATAATATTATCATTCACTTTCATCACACGTTCAAGATTTCTATATCTAGCCAATGATCCATATGATCCAAGAATATCTGTTGCTATGAGAATACCATTTTTAAATTGAATTCCAACTACAGATGTACCAGTTGTCATTGGTGCTCTATAAAGTAGAAAAACAAATATCAAGTTAAAGAAAAATGATGATTGGGAAAATTAGAATTAATCAAATAATTAATATAATAGTAGAACAATTCAAATCTTATACATTTTTTTTATCAAATTTATTTTATTAAAATATTAAAAATATTAATTTTTTAATCACTATATACAATTTATAATTTTCATATTCATTGAAAATAAACATGACATGCAGTTTTAAAAAAAAACTTTCAAAACGAATATGAATGTATGATAAAAAATTTTACTGTGATCTTTGGAATCCTCCAACTTCGAAATGCGTAGAACTTCCTGGAAAATGATAAAATGCACCAGGTACTGGACCATTTTGCCATAATGGTGCAGGAGTTTGCCAATCAGCTTTGCTAAGCGCCATGTTTTTTACAGGTATAAAACAGATTGAAATGTCATTCAACTGAAGTCTGAACATTCGATAAGTTTGTTCTTTACAAAAAAACAGTTCCTAAATTTCCCATCTAGAAATATTTAATTTCCCCCAAAAATCTTTTTTGATTAATTTTAATAGTATAATCAAATATTAAGATATTATAAAATTTAAAAAATGTAAAATTTTAAGTGTATTTTATTAATAATATATTGTATTATTATATGTATAATATATAATAATTATTATTACTATAAAAGAATATTTCATAGATATTTAATTTTATTTCTATAAAATAAAAAATATAAATTGTATAAAAATAAATTATATAAAAAAATTAATATATATAATATATATATAATATAATCTTTACATAATCATATTCAAAAATTTAAAAATTATTATTATTTAAATATTTAAATATTCTTATAAAATAAATAAATTCCTGACATAATGAAAAATATGAATTATGTAATAAATTATATTTAAAAAAATAAAGTAAATTATATTATAAATTATTTTATATTACTTTTTCGAAAAAAAACTATTTCTCAAAGAAAATTTAAATTTAAATATATTTTATATATATTTATTTGAAATAGAAAATTTATTTCTACATATAAGAATAATATAAATTATAAATTATATTAACATATGATTATTATAAATACTAAATATTTTGTGAATCATATTTATTATTATATTTAATAAAGATGCAAATGGAAAGATAGTTTTAAAAACATTTTTGAATTTATTGATAAAAAAATTGTTCTGAAATATATTTAATTTTTACGAAATTTTTGATATTATCTTTTTATTCATTATGAATTCATTTTAAATGAAATACAAAAAAAATAATATTATTAAAATCAAATTATTTGAAAATCTCATTACAGAAGATGTGTTATTGTTGTTTTTATTATTTTTATCATTATCACCATCATTATCATCACTTAAGTCATAATAATCAATTTGAGACAAAACCATGTTAATTGATCTTAATAAAGGATATTTTTTTTCTCTTAGATCTAGAGAGTTATTGAGAGATGCACATTTTCCACTAAAATCATCAGTATCGATACTCCAAATCATTACACCGGACAAATTTAAACTCATCGCGTATTCAACCTAGAAATATTGAAAAAATAGAGTAGTAAAACTATAAAATATTTATTAAATTAATATTATCATTATATTTTTAATTAATATTATCATTATTTGTGATAGATATTAATCAACCTTTGCTTTTAAACTTTTCGGATTATCAAACATAATAACGTGGTCATCATTGATTACGTAAGGTGTGTTACTATTATCATCCCACCCAGTTATCCACTTCTGTACATTAGTTATTAGTTCTTCACAAATCTGAAAAAATATTATATATATATAAATTGTATATGTAAATATGTATATTAAAATATAATATATATGTATAATAGAATTTTATTAATGAAATCAAATCAATAGATATAACTGAAATTCAATTTAAATCTGATAACTTAAAATCAACAAAAATAAAACATACTTCATTATATCCCATGAAACCATTTTCACCAGTATAAGGTCCCTTGAATCCATCTAATATACTTGTTTGACCAATAGGACTTTCTTTAGAAGAATTCATTTTGTTAGCCAAAATAAAAGTTCTCCCATACATTGGCAATCCTAATACTATTTTATTTGATGGTGCACCTTTACTTAACAAATACATAAGTGTATCCACCTAAACAAAAACTTTATTCCATTTATGAATTCTGTTTATGATATTTATTATATTTTATTTAATATTATATTTCATTATATATATATATATATATTTATTTATTTTATTTAATATTATATTTCATTATATATATATATACACACATATTTTATAATATTTTATAATATATCTCATTATATTTTATCTAAATGCATTACCACACTTTGACCGTCTTCGCTTTTTAATGGTGCATTTGGAAGTACTTTTCTATTCCATGTACCATGATAATCATAAGCCATTACATGAATGTAATCAAGATATTTTGAAATTTCGGGAATATCATACGCCATATCGATAGTTGCTTTATTAGAACTTAAAGCTGCTGTTAATAGATAATTCGATTTTTTGAATGCTTCTTTTAATTCCTGTTAAAAAATTATATTTCTTTAAGAAAATGTAATAAATTTTTAATTTCTTTTAATTATCTAATTTCAAACGATATATAAAAAATATATCTTTTTTTTTATATTCTTTATACATATATACTTTGAGAAGAGAAACAAAATTTTGTTTATCCGCAGGCATACCCCCCCGTGATCCTGGATATTCCCAATCAAGATCGAATCCATTGAAACGATATTCACTGTAAAATATAAATTATTGAATAAACAAATCTGTAAAAAAATAAATTATCTTAATATTTGATTCTATACCCAAGGAATTTCACTACGCTGTCAATAAATTTACTTCTATGATCGGGAGATGAAGCGAGTACAGAATAGCTTTGACTACCTTCGTTCCATCCTCCGATTGCAAGAAGGATTTTCAAGTTAGGATTTTTTTTATGAAGTTGGATCATATTTTTATAATTATCTAAAATAATGAATGACGATATCATTCATATAAATTATTTTAATTTATTTTTATGTACTTCTACTCCTATACCTCTTTCGATATCCAAATGAGGATCAAGACTCTTAATAGTCCACGATTCATTATTTAATCCGGCGAATGCATATATAATATGCGTACAAAGTTCTGGATTGATATCAGAAATTTCAAACATTCCATTATGATTTCTGTAAATGGCCCAGGAAGCAACATAACAAGTTACAACCTTGTTATGCTTAGACCTTAATAAAGCTTAGTAAAAAAAGTATATAATTTTAAAATATAGTTTCATAATTTAAAAATATTAATATATAAAATTATTCATTTTTTCACAGATGATTCATTTTTATATTACAATAAAATAATTTTATATCATAATATTCTTTGCATTATTAAAATTTTTCAATAAGTCAATAAGATATGAAAACATGAAAACATATATTTATATAATAAATATATAATATATATTATTATTTATTCAATATGGAAAAAAAAATATGGAATTATATATTCAAATTAAATTGTAATATTTCGATAAGAGAACTTATTTTTATTTATTTTTTTAAAAAACAAAGTTAAACAAAGATTATGTCGAAATGTCAGACACTTTGCATTGCATAAGTATCAAATGAAATGTCAAATATATTCTATACATTTCTTTTTGTTATATAGTATTTCATCAAATAATATGCTATTTGTTAATTGGATTATTTTTATTTTTATTGTTTTTATAATATATATTTTGTTATTAATTTTTATTCATATTTTATTCTAATTAAACAATACAAGTATATTCCATACAAACAAAATTTTATAAATAATTTTTTCTAAGTTTTTATCGTAAAAAATAAAGAGATTATTTTTTCTGAATAAATATTATTTTGATTGAAATATAAGTAGATTTTAAATATATATATAATCATTTTTAGTATTCAATATTTAGTATTCAGTATTCAATATTTATTTTTTTTTTCAATATAGAAAAATCATCATATAATGTAATAAATACTAGAAATTTTATATATAAATATATATAAATAATAAATATAAATATCATTTAACTTATTTGAACTATTATATATACTTACCTAAAGTACCATTATCACTGAAGAAAAAAATTGCGAATAGAGATAAAAATTTATATGTCTTCATTATTGAGAACCGCTACACGAATGTCGAGTTATTGTCCTGATAGATAGCTTTCACTCGATTACAATACGGTACTTTTATACTCGAAGGAAAAGAAAAAGTCGCACTCGAAGTCTAAAGAAAGATAGAGCTAAAACTTGTTGCTGAAGATTCTTGTACAATAAACGTGTGTATATATATATATATATATATATATATTTGAAACATCTCTATGAATAATGCCAAGATAAATAAATAAATTTCTGATAAATGATAAATGATAAAGGTAATTTTTTATTATTTAAAATTATTATTTAAAAACTTAAAATCTAATTGTAATATAATTTTTTTCTCTCCTTTTTACTCTTTTTAAAAGATCATCATGAGATTTTATATAATACAAATTTAAATAAAAAGAATAGAATTATATTAGTTGAATATTTTATTTATTGTTATTTTTAAAAAAATTAATTGCTCCAAATTTTCTGCAACCTTAAATGCAGTGTGTAATTCAGGTAATCTAACATAAGGGTTATATAAGCCGATTTTAATTGTCTATAATACTATGATAATACTATAAATTATTGTTTTTCTATTTTTTTCTTGTTATATATTTTCTTTATTTTGTTCTATATATGTTCTATATTTTGTTTTATCAAAAATTTATATAATTATTTAATTTTTTTTTATTTTTAGAAAAGCGTTATGTAAATGTATCTTAAGCATATATCTAAAGCATTTAAAGATGGCTGTACTCATAAATCATAATAGGTTAAAGTGTTTATATTAATTTTTTAAATTTGAATTAACTTTTTACAATGCCAGTTATACTTATGACTGGTATACCATGTAGTGGTAAAACAACAAGAACTTGCGAATTGAAAGAATATTTTATAAATGAAGCAAAAAAAAAGGTAGAAATTATAAATGAAATTGATGTTGTGACTAAAACAGGTTTTGATCGAAATAAATTTTTTGCTGGTTAGATTTAAATTTATTTTAATGTTTTTATATTAAAAAAAAAATTCATTCATCATCAATTTATTGCTATTTTACCGTAGATTCAAAAAACGAAAAAAGAGTGAGAAGCGATATAAAGTCATCAATACAACGATTATTAAATATAAATGATATATTAATTATTGATGCTAGTAATTATATTAAAGGATATCGTTACGAGATCTATTGTATGACAAAATTATACAAAACTCCTCAGTGTACAATATTTTGTAATATACCAGTTGAACATGCTTGGTTGTGGAATATAAAGAGACCAGAATATGAACAATATAACAGAGATATTTTTGATGCACTTGTAATGAGGTAATAAAAAAATATCATGGATTACTGTATTAACAAAATATAATTAGAGATTTATAATATATAGATATGAAGCACCAGATAATAAAAATCGTTGGGATATACCATTATTTAATATATCACCAGAAGATGAACTAAAATTTGATGATATTTATAAATCACTATATGAAGTAAAAGCACCAAAACCTAATTTAAGTACACAATGTGTTAGTATTAATATATATAATGAATTGATAATATAATTGATTAATATAATTTTCAATTTGTTTATTTTAGCCACCATTATCATCTACTAATTATTTATATGAATTGGATATAATTACTCAAGAAGTAGTTAACGTAAGTTGTTTAATAACATTTTATTAATAATTATAATAAAATTTGTAAATATTATAAAAAATGAAATACCATAAATGACATTATTATGATTAATTATAAATTGATATTTTCTTTTTTGATAAAGGCAATATTATCATCTAAACAATTAGGTATTGAAAGTGAATTTAAAATACCAAAATATAACTTGATAGTACATAATCCATGTACTGCAATACAACTTATGAGACTACGAAGACAATTTTTAATTTATAGTAAAATGCAACAAAGTGAAATTAATCAAATTGCATCATTATTTGTACAATATCTTAATAAAAGTTTGTAAGAAAAGATATTGGAATATTTAGTTATTATTTATATATATATATATATATATACACACATATACAAAGTGAGATTGAAGGATCAAATACATTTGAATAAAAATAATTCTAAGTGCAAAAATAAATCAAAAAAGAAAAAATATTTTATTTTTTTTTTTCAAGAAAATTGAGAAAAAAAATTGTTAAATAAAAAGAATTTTACAAATTCTTGAATAGATATGAAAGAATTGATTAAATTTATAAGAATAAATAAAAATCATAAAATTTTTTTTTCGAAAAAAAAAATGAAATTGAACAAAAATAATTATGTATTCAATGAATTTTTAAATTTAATTTTCTCGAAAATTATTTGAAAAATATCACATTATATTTATTTTTTATTTTCACATGTAAAATAATCTTATTATAATAATCTTTTATATTCATTCAGGAATTAACTAAAAACTTTTACATTTAATAATTTTTCAAAACAAAGTCTCAAATGAAAAGATATTATTCCTCTTTTTCAACTTATTCTTATATGAAAAATTATTATATGAAAAATCTCTCTTCTTTATATGAAAAATTATCCTTTATTTAGTTGTACCATTCAATCTTATTCTGTATATTTTAAAATAAAGTTATTTTTTTAAAAACAAATCTATTAATCTTTTTAAAAATATATTTTTCTAATAAAAATTATATTCTTACATTATTAGACCTATTTTATTTTATGATAATTTTAGCCTGTATGTATTTTGCGTTGTAAGATAAATTTTTGTTGCACAATATTACTGAATTCTTATTTCATGATAACATAATATATAAATTATATTACAAAAGAGCAATATTTGTGCGACTTCGATATTACATATTTCTGAAAGAATAGAAGAAATAACAAACACTAGAATTCTAGAATTGCACTTTCTTTATAATATTAATTTAACTCACAGAATTAGAAAAGACAATCGGTTTATAACATAAATTTAACAATAAATGAAATTTGTTTTTAAATCAATTGAAAAGGATATTGCATATAATGCACATGCAACCAAATTGACTTTTATTTCATATCATCACGATATTTGGTAAATATTTCAAACAATAAACATTAATGATATGCTAAATCACATACCTAAACTCAAAGAAAAATTGCAAAACTGTTATTAGTATTAAAGTAGAGTTATCATTTTGAACTTGAACAAACTTCTGTCGATATTTAAAAAAATAGCTACATTTTATTATCCAATTTATTAATAACAGAACAATTATATTTAGCAGTTATAGCGAAATAAAATTCTTGATAAAAAAATAGTAGTTCAACATTTATTTAACAATATTTAAAGATTTTTGTTATCTTTTCTAGATTCAAATTACCTAATATTGACTTGATTTATAGAGTATAACAGCTTTGCTTTATATTAGTAGTAATGAACCTATTATATAATTCATTTACAATTACATCAATTTCTTTTATATATAAAATACAGAAAATCGTCATTAATTAATTTTCTTGTTCTTGCATACCATTACTTTCAGTGCCATTTCTATGACTCATATTATCTATATGTCTTTTAGGTTTTCGACAAACGAAATATACGCTATTATATTCACACTGCAACATGCTATTAATGTTCTGTGCATATCGAGTTTTCACACGTGTTTCTTCTTTCTAAAAATATTGTAAATTGTGGAATTTGGTTAATTTTTTAATAGTTAATATTCTTTTACAAAATTCATACCTCTAATTGAAATCCAAAACCTTGAATTACATCGCGAACAACATCATAACTTGGTTCTATTGAATCTTCCATTGGCATATCACTAAAATGATATAATAATGGACCAAGATTTATCCATATTCCTCCTGGTTTTAAAATTTTATATATAGTTTCAATAAATTGTACAACATTATTTGCACAATCTATAAAAAAACATGTAGCAACGCAATCCCAATGATTATTTTCTGTATAAACCTAAAATATATAATATAAAATAAAAATTTAAAAAAAAATTTTTTTATCTTTTAATATATTACAATATTTACTTCAAGAAAATCTCCAGCTGCCATAGAAAATTGTGCATTTTCTGGAAGATCGCTAGGATTTACATCTGGGAAAAATACAGCTTGGGTTTGATGTTCTGGTTTTAAATTATTCATATATTGATGTACCCATGGATGTACTTGATATGAATTTACTCCTCTACATCTTTAAAAAGTATTAAATATTATTAATAAAAATCATTTCAAAAAGAATACAATTTTTACATTTACTTACTTATTTAATACAAAATGAGAAGCAAAGAGCATGAAAAGAGAAAATTCATTTCCTTGACAAGTATATCCACGTCTTGCAATTTCATATGCCAATCTTCCTAAACCCGCTCCAGGTACTAGAATTTGCACATCTGATGGTGTACTGGAAATTTACCTATCATTTCATACTTTTCTGAACTATGTTTTACTATACCACAGTAACTATTATAAATATCTGAATTATTTTAATAATATTTTATTGACACATAATGTGTTCAAGTTTAAGAGGTTCATACCAATATTCTAAAGGAAATTGATTCATAATTTCATCTATAATAGGCTGATAACATGCCATGCGTTCTTCGGTACCTTCCACACTCCAATCACGAACAAGTTGCTTAATTGTAGCTTGGACCTTTTCTTGATCAGCCATTACTGGACGAGGATTTAACGTCTGCAATCAGACCTACCTATATTTTGTACAATAGAATATACTTTTATAAAAAAAGAAGCTTGTTAAGATGATAAAAAAAATCCAAGCTTGAATGAGAAATAAATCAAATATTCTTTTTAGAAAGATAAATGTTATAATAAAATTCTTATGTATAAGATAGAAACTTTCCTTTAATGAAAATTATATTAGTAATTAAAAAACTATATAATTTTAAGATTTCAATTTTCAATAAGAAAAAAAAATATTATTTAATAATATAAATGTAAACATTTTGTTTATGTTTTATATGGTTATATGGAATAAATTAATCATAATTTTAAAAACATATATTGTACAACAGAATATATGTACCACACACCAGGTGAACTTTTCTTACACTTTCAGTCTGTGCAGTAGTTGGGCTCACATTTTCAAAAATATGTGCTACATCCTTAATGATAAGTTTAATTATCTCATCATTATTTTCAATACACCTTTTAACTTCTTGCAAATGTTCTCTATATTTTGATAATAATTTTTGATGATGAGCTGGAAGTGATAGCAAATAGGATTCTGTTTTTTTAACCCTTAGTAGTGAATGATTTCTGTAAAAAGAAAACTATTATATAAGTAATATTTATAGTATTGATATATTTGTAAATTTTACTATTTATTTTAAGTTATACAATCATGATTTTAAAATTTATTTAAGCAGAACAACAATAAATAAGTTAAACAATAATATTTTATCTAAGAAATTACATTATTGTAAAAAATTAAAACAATTTCTATGATCATAAAATAATTATAAAATTGCAAATAAAATATAATACAATGCCTTATCATTGAAGGTTAAGCAATGATATTAAGAATTTTGAACGATAATTGAAAAATTATGAAAGACATTTTATAAACTTATCACAAGTACTATGTTCAATGAAAAAAGCAAAAGAATACAGGCAATAAAGATAAGAATGAAACATCGACTTGAGGATTAGAGTCAATCAAACAAAATAATTTTCATGATATACTTACTTGTAATACTTAAAAGCTGAGACAATACGTTGAAAGTGTTTTCTCTCTTCCTCATCTTCATAAGTGTCGTGCATTTTTTTTGGATAAGGATTCGACATTGTTTCCATTTTTATATTCGAATGTGAAACTTAGTATTTTAATAAGTTTTTTAGCACGACTTTCAGTGGCGGCTTTCTTCATGCACGCGTTATGACGCATTCACATTACTATGATAAATCATTGGTTAAGGCTGTATCGACAGAAAATTTTATTTATCAAAAATTAAAATAAATTAACTTTTTATGAGAAAATCGAAATTATATTTTAAATGTCAAAAAATAAGATTATTTAATTGCATAAAGCATAACTTTTTTAATAAATTTTATTTAGTGTTTTTACAAATTATATAAAATATTTTAATAAATAATTTAGATATACACTATAAATCATATAAAAACAAATGTATTTTGAAACATCTTATGTTTTAAATACAAATTAATAAAGTAACAAATTTAAATTTTATACATTTTATTAATTATAAAAAATAAAAATTAAAAGAAATTGAATTGTATTGAATTGTAAACTTATATAACTGTATAATTTAATTTTTTTTTAATTTTTACAATTATAAAGAAATATAAAACAAATAATTTATTTTAAAAGAAAAACTATAAAAATAAATTTTACTTTTAAAAAAATTCTAATTTTTTATAATGATATAAAAAATTACAATTTATAAAATAATTATAAATTACTCTACAAAAATAAATCGTATATTTAAAATTTATTAGGAATCAATAAAATTTGATTAATATTTCTTACGATAATCCGACATTATTTTTTTTTTAACGTAAGAAATTTAAATAATTTGTTTATCATGATTACAAGCAATAGCAAAATATAACTTCTATATCTGCAAAGTTTCTATAGCTGTTGCAAATTGCAGGTAGGACATGGTTGTCCACGCCGTTTTTAAAAGGAGTTCAGTCGCTAATCAACTGCGGTAGGATACACTTGGGACCTTATCGCAAACATCGTATAAAACTTGCGACTTTTCCGCGTTAGAGTCGCTGTATGAGACATTTCGCGATGATGACAGTGTAAGAAATTTGTTATACTCTTTATTAAGTGTATAGCGGGGGTGTTATTAGACATATTCGTAGCAAGCACCAACGCAAGAAACATGTCTAGTGTACCACAAATGTCTAGTGGGCTTAGCAAGCTCAAAAAGAAACATTTCCGAGTTAAACATCAAAAGGTTAAGCTGTTTCGTGCAAATGAACCTCTTCTTAGTGTTTTTATGTGGGGTGTCAATCATACGGTGAGTACTAACATAACTGCGTGACAGCGTCGCACGTCATCGAAATGCCATTTTCTTGTTTCCCTCTTTGAACCTGAATATAATTAAAAATTTAAGAAAACGATATGTTATTTTGTTTGATTAAATTATTATATCTTTTATCATTTTTTCAGATTGAGAATTGTTAAAATTAAAAACGTACATTGAAAACGTGGGGTGTACTATTTTTTTTTTATGATTTGCAAAGTATTCTTGAATTTTAAACTTAGATTTATAAAATAGAAATATGGCAAATTTTTTTTGTCAACAATTAAATATAATAAACAATTTATATTATATATAATTTATATTTTAGCAAAATATTGTATAATTTTATTTATATTTGGATCGTATTATGATTTTTATAATTATATCTTGTTTATTTTGTATGAAAAAAATTTAACTGATTAATTTATGCTTTATTTATAAGAAATACTCATTATTATAGAAAATTAAAGATTATTTAAGTAAATTATTATTATTACTTTTTAAAATTTAATTATTTTTTTGATATAATAAAAAGTAATACAAATAGACATGCAATTATTTCCATATAAGTGTAGATGATGACATCTATGATATAAATATATAATTTCAATTTATGAAAATTACATGATAAAATATTAAAACATTTTGGCAAATATATATATAAATAAATATTTTAATAGAATTTATATGCTTATATTTTTAATCTTTTTTAGTAAATTTTGAAATAAATATTTAATTGCATATTTGCAATAACAATTTATATAGGAAATAATTATATTTATGTAATTCTTATATTTAATAAATTTATATTTCAGATAAATGAGCTTAGTCATGTTAACATACCAGTAGTACTCCTACCAGACGATTTCAGAGCTTATAGCAAGTTAAAAGTGGATTATCATTTTTTTAATAAGTAAGTTTTATGATATTATATCAAGATATTTTTTAATCTAAAATTATCAAAATGATAAGAATTAAAAGAAAAGTATCAAATCTAAATGAAATTGATGAGTTCGATATAAGGTTAATGTTTTATCTAATATTAGGATAAAATTATTAATCTAAATGTAAAAGCAAGCATAACTGGTCTATTCTAAATATATCACTAAATACTGAATTAGTAGGTTGGTCACTGCTTTTAATAATAGAATCAATGAAGGTCTTTATGATTCGTGATTGTGGTTAACGATAAAGATATTCATAGCTTCATTTCTTAATTTAAAAGGTATTTTAATAAATATGTATATTTTAATAAATAAAACTTTTTGTGGAAATTATTAAATAGTTAGATGTATAAAATTTTGTATTATATTATATATTATATAATACAATGTTATATATGTATTATATATTAAAGATAAATATTTTTTAAGAAAGTCTTTTCATGTATATATATTTTTGTTTTAGGGAAAATATGCCTTCTCATTTTACGTTTAAAGAATATTGTCCATTAGTATTTAGAAATTTACGAGAAAGATTTGGTATAGATGATTTGGACTACAAGGAATCAATGACAAGGTAAAAGATAATCTATTTCATATTCTTTGCTTTTTAAGTAAATTAATATTCTTGTAAAAAATATGTTTTAAATTTATTTTAGAAAATAATTAAAAAATATTCATTATAAAATTCAATATTTATTTAATTAAGATATATTATATAAATAAAAAGTAAAACATGATTTTACTTTTTAAATTTTAATTTTATTTCGTTGCACTGCATGTTAAAGATATGTTTTATTCTATGTATTCTATAGCTTTATGTATAAGTTTCTATAAGTATGATACATATATCAATTATTTGTATGTATTATTAAAATTTGATAAATATTTTTGTTTCTGCAATGCAATATATTTATTTATTTATAAAGTATTACAGATGGCTTTATTTAATACAATTTTAAATGAGGATAATCCATTTAAATGATAAGTAAACCATAATTTTTTCATAGTATTTGAGACCACTTTTATATTGAAATATCATAAAAAGTATATCTATCATATCAAATTTTTAATAAAATAAAGAAAAAATATTTTTAACTCTAATATAGTCTTAAATATAATGAAAAAATATATATTAACAGGTAACATATTAGTATTGTGACTAACATATTTCAGAATATAATATTTAGTATATTATATTGCAATTATATATAAATAGTATATAATTTCTATACTTATATATAGAAACAGTAAATTTCTTTTATTTCTTTATGTATAAAAAATACTTTTCATTTGAATATAATATACAAATATTGTTAATGGTAAATTGTAATACAAGAATTTTGATACTAGATGTCGGGCATTTAATCCTTCCCTATCAGAGAGGCATTGGAATTTGGATAAGAATGGGAAGACTCATAAATTGGTTCAACATTCTGCTACTACTCCTTCAATAACTTTTTCTCCTCCTCCTGTTCTTTCACAAATTCCAGTCCTAAGTAAACCATTACTACGTTCCTACAGTTTTAAACCAAAGCGTCTGAGGTTAGCCAGACTTGATTTTTCATTTTGTGCGTGTTGCTTGTGGCTAACACGTTTTCATGAGATCTTCATTAAATATAAAAAATCAAATTTTAAAGGAACATAGTTAATTGTATACAACATTCTTGTATAGTATTATGCTATTTCATGTAAATTTATATCCATAATTAAATGTTTGTAAACAATACATATTTTGTGAAGTTATTCAAAATTAAAGCATGAATTTCTTTTAATATCCTTACTTGGATATAATATTATATTGGATTAATATAATATTTATAATATTATTTGTTTTTATTATACAATAATATGCTATGTGTATAATATCATTATGAATTAATTAATTATTATGCTTAATAATTATTTATTTATTTTTTTTATATATGCATGCTAACATATACAGCAGAAATAAATTAATAGTGTTTTATGAAATTACAAAAAGAAGAAGATTTTGGTTGCTAGAAATAATTAATTTATTATGTTATTATGCTAGGCCAATATTTATAGGAAACAAAAAAATTATTATTATTTTTATCTTTTTTAGATCACAACCTATATTAGAAGACTCATCTGGAAAAAGTGGTGCAAAATTTTATCAGTCTTATGATAAATTGTTTATTATTAAAACTCTTACAGGAGAAGAAGTAGAAAGAATGAATTCATTTTTAAAACATTATCATCCAGTATGTAGAAATTATATTTTATATATATTTATCATATTATTATTATATATTATTCCATATAACAATTCTACTTTTATAGTATATTGTGGAAAGACATGGAAAAACTTTATTACCTCAATATCTTGGCATGTATCGTTTGACAGTAGACGGAGTCGAACATTACGTCGTTGCTATAAGAAATGTATTTTCAAATCATCTAACCACTCATAAAAAATTTGATCTCAAAGGTTCAACTGTAGATCGTGAAGCTTCTGATAAAGAAAAAGAAAAAGATTTACCTACTTATAAAGATAATGATTTTGTTAAAGAAGGAATGAAAATTTATATTGGTGAAGAAGCAAAAACTAAACTTATAGAAACATTAAGTGCTGATGTTGATGTGAGTTTTATTTTTTTTATTTTATTATTTATTATATGTAATTAATTGTAATATATAATATGTTATATTTATATTTTATATATTTATATTTTGTCTGTTATATTTATTGAGGAATCAATTATTATAGTTTTTAACAAAGTTGCATTTAATGGATTATTCTCTATTACTTGGGCTACATGATTGTGCACGAGCTGAACAAGAAAATAGAGAACGTGCTGAGAAAGAGGAAGAAGAGGATAATCATGAAGAAGAAGATGATAGCGAATCGGGAAGTGGGCTTGATTCACGAGGTCCAATGGGAGAGTATGTTTCAAATATTATGATATTAAATATTTTATATAGATATTTTATTTTCAAAATTTATATTTAATATTCTTATAGTCGTTTATGGGGTTGGAGTGGCGTTGCAGGTATGACAACTCCTCCTGAATCGCCACATGCCGCATTAATGCGCGATACAAGCTTACAATATGAAGATGCAATAATTCCTGAATTAGATATTTATGCAATTCCTAGTAAAGAAGGTAAGCAAAAACTAATATTTTTAGAATTAATAGAAATAAAATTAACTAAATATTTTGAACTTAAATTAAACATTTGAATCTTATTTTTTTCAGGTGCACCTACTAAGGAAATTTATTTTTTAGCCATAATTGATGTGTTAACTCATTATGGTGTACGTAAACAGGCAGCAAAGGCAGCTAAAACGGTGAAGTATGGTGCTAATGTTGATGGTATATCAACCTGTGATCCAGAACAATATGGCAAGCGATTTATAGAGTTCATGAGCAAAGCTATAGAATAAGCTCCTTGTTCGTTGTTGTTAAGCTTGTAAATTTGGACCGCTTGTTTGAAAGTCGTGATGATACTATCGCTTCTTATTATGTTAACATTAAGTGCATTGCATTTGCACTTTGATGTTTGATCATAAAAATTTTTATTTGATATGTCAGTACTGTTGATTATATATTTCAGTATTCCTTATGACATTTACAATTGAATTAGAAGCATAACCAAATTTTAAAGATTATAGACTCTTAGAAAATCTGTTAAAGATTTTTTTTCAGAAAATGTTTAATAATTTTTATAATCAGATATATTTTCGTAGTATTTAATTATTAATTTCTTTATATTCAATTCTTTATATTCAATTATTGATTCATATTCAATTCTTTATATTGAATTATTCTCTACGTTTAATATTATTGTTTTCTTTTCATATTTTTTATTTTTTGTTTATGTTATTCATAATTCCAAAATATGAGACTTAACTTAATTTTTGTGCATTATGTGTTCAAACAAGACGTGATGAAAGTTTTCTTTATTGCACATAATCTTTATTTTATAAGATTGTAATTGGTATAGTTAATATTATATTCAAAAACAAATTTTTTACATACATTTGTTAATATCTTTTTGTTGCATTAATTAATATATAAATAATGCTAACAAAAAAATGTATTGTATATTATTTTTGATGCACATAATGTGCTATAAAAGCTGTGTCATTTGGCAGTAAATAATATGTAAACTAGTTTATTGAAAAATATTAAAATGAATGTTGATGTTAAATATGATAATCTCAAATGAAGCATGGTTTAGTATTTTACGAAGAAAGCCTATTTATGAGAGTCTCTCCGATTTCATCAAAATAAATTATATTGCTTCTAATCTAGTGTCTGTGGTGTCGTCTGGAATGTTTAAATATCCGAAGTAGAATATAACAGTTTTTACAGTGAGAATTTTCTTTTTTAGTAGGTCTAAAAGGAGGAGAGAAGTAATATATTATATGCGCAAAAGATACTATAGTATAAGAGCTTCAAATGTTAACAAATTATTAGTAAATGTCAAAGTCTGTAAATGTCATTGGTCATTTCAGTTACCGCGAGTCGATGTTAAAATCATCGATTCGTTTATTTAGCGAAGTACATTTACAGGGAACAAAGCAAGTTGTATGTATTATGCACGATTCATCTCTCCTTTCATGTTCAAATTCATACAAATTTAAAATAAAAATTAGCTAATGATGATTTTATTAAGAAATACAATATATATATATACACATATATATATATATACACATAAAACATTGCGAGTAATTAAGAAATCAATACTGTTACATAGTGAATTCTCTTATTACTTATAAGTTTTATGTGTGTGTGTGTGTGTGTGTGTATATATATATATATATATAAATATATATATATGTATTCATTTACACATATATTTTTTTAATATCTTGAATACTAATTTGTCTTATTTATAAGAAAAATTATTTAATTAAAATACATTCATATATTTTTTTAGTATACAAATTTTGTAGAATCTATTTACTGATAATATTAATTCTAAATTCATTTTTAAACAATTTATATATTATAAAATAATATGTATATATCTTTATAGTATTCAATTCTCAATATGTCAAACTTCGCTATAACTAATAAATTTGGTTAATAATTTCATTTTCAAAAACGTGCTAATGCAACTTTTTTATTTGATAAATTTATTTAATATCAGATAATTTCTCATCAATTATATTTTAAAAACATATATCATTATATTATATAAAGGAGAATATACCGTTGCATAATACTATATTTTTAAATGATTTAATAATCAATTTTTTATAATTTGTTAAAATTGATCATAATATAATGACTAATTACTTTAACTAATTAAGGTATTCATCTAGTCTCGATACTTTATATGATTTATATACATTACCAAACATTGGAATAACAAAAGTAAATGAAAATGCATATTGCCAATAAAGCTGTATTATAAGAATGGTTATAAAAATGGTTACATAAAAATACGCTCAATTTCTGTAATGATATAGATTCTATAAGATAAAATACAAATTGTTTTCTCAATTACAATTTATTACTATACAGTAACAATTTTTTCAATTACATTTATTACCATTATTATTACAGTATTGATTCGATTTGCAAAGTTTTAAGTTGTTTAAAATTTATCCAAAAAATTAATTATAAATTCAAAAGCATATAAATTTGTAAATCGTTTACTTAACTAAATTACAAGAAAGATTTTGATTATTTTTCAATTTAAATTTTCGCAACTCGCACCATGTAGAAATGATGTATATATTCATTACTTTGCTGTTGGCAGTACATATCCAGGCTTCTGTCCTAACATTTGTATTATTCACAGAGTCTGTGTTGTATAAGCTACGGGAAATAAATGGACATTTAACATAAGACATTTAAGAAATTATAAATAAAAAAATATTAAAGTGTATGTTGAATTTTATTTTATAATAAGCTCTAAATGAATCATTTTTTAAGTAAAAAATATTTGTTATAACAATATAATTACATAGATTAAACTAAAAAATATTTTTTTTTTTTTATATAAAGTAATTTGCTAACAAATGATATATATTTTACCATCAAATGAAACAAAAATATATCGAATAATTATATACTTATAACTTATTTGTACTTTAGTTATTGCATAAAAAAATTGAAGAAAATTTTATTTCTTCACATCTTTGGTTTTTATATCTGCATTATCTATATATCTTATTTGATTTGTCAGATATTTGAAAATAAAACAATAAAATACAAAAATTTTTTTAATAAATTATACGCGAGGTTTTTTTGAATTGTTTTCTTCTGAATCACAATAACTTTTTTGAGAAGTAGAATTTTTTTCGGGGCTCAAATAACTACTACGTTTTCTTCTTGCAAGCAATGAAACTTGTTTCAAATGTTCCATATCATTAAATACCACTTGAGCTCCTCCTCCACTAGTTGGTAATATATCTCCCTATTATTTAGAAATTTTATTATTTTTTAAATAATAAATATAATTAAATTATCTATAGCTTATTAATGCTAACTTTGTATAATTTAGTTTCAAGTTCACCATCTGTATCTTGTTCCTGTGCGACAAGGCAATATCTGGATGCTTTGTTTGTAATATCTTTCGGATCTGTTAATTGTGTGATACTTCGTTTATTTCGAATAACTGGTTGAAAAATGGTACCAACCGGAACTAATCCAGGAGGTCGATGATCAATCCATCTCTCTGCACTTTGTGATCTTCTATAATGTAGATTTACTACTGGTATTCTATCCTAAATATTAATAAAGGTAATACAATTTTATACAAATATAAATATATGTTATATGAAATTGTAATTATAATATTTACTTTTCTACTTAATCGGTTATTATAATCATCAAATTTAACCGTTGAAACAGCTTTTGTCATAATTTTTGGTGTAGTTGTAGAAAGTGTAGCTTCTGAAATACTACTTGGAGTAGTTGTAATGATTTTTGATGTTGTAGGTATTTCAATTTCATTTTGTATTTGAATTCTTTCTTTACATTCTAATTTATTTTTTGTATCTATTTCATCATCACTTATTAATATCTGTTTCATTAATTTCAATTTATCTTCTTTTTCTTTCACTTGATTCTAAATAAATATTTAATAAATTAATAATATAAAATAGTAATAATATAAAATATATAAACGTATCATAATGTACCTGAAGAATTTCACGTTGTCTGCGAAGTTTGCTTTCTAATTCTTTACTCATTTTATCAGTTTCTGCTTGAATTTTATTACTATATTTTTCTTTTACTTTTTGCTTGTCTATTGCACGTTGATTCAATAACATATTTTTGTTTTGTAACTATAAAAAATTTTTTCAATTATTAAAATTATTTTATTTGATAAAAATACAAATAAATAATAATATAAAAAAAAAGTTACTTCTTGCTTCATATGTCTGATTATGTCATTTGCACTATTTAATCTGTATAATAAAGTATCAATTTGTGCTTCTGTTTTACAAATATGAGCTTCCAAAGCAGATATCTATAATAATTTTTTATCTATGTAATATCATTAATAATTTTACAATAACAATTATGATTTTAATTCTTCGTGTAAAGACTTACTTTTTTTTGTCGTTGATCATTTGATGCTTTCAATGTAGAATTTTCAATTTTTAATGATACATTTTCCCGTTCCATTTTTACTAGCATATTTCTAAAATTGGTTTCTAAAAAAACAAATTTGATATAAATTTTTTGAAAAAAGCAATATTTTTTTAATCTTATAATACTTTTAAATATTACGTTTCTGTTTCAGATCTTCTTGCAAAATATTTCGTTTTTGAATACGCAATTCTAAGAAACGCATAAGTGTAGTGATTATTTCATCATTATGTGGATTTGTTATATCCATTTCTGGAAATGGTCCTCCAAGACTAGAAAAAAATTTATTACACAATAAAATAATTTTATTATTATTAGAGGATAATAAGAAAATAAAATTACTTATGTATTAAAATCTATATACTATACCTATATACTAAACCCAAATCAACTTCTAAATCAGCTGCAATAGGATGACCAGCACTTTCTAATCTATTTCTTGCTTCTTTAAATATCTATTAAAAAATATAAAATATAAAATATTTGTGGAATGCCTTTAAGAGATTGATTATCTTAAATTGGTTTTAACTTGATAAATAAGTTTCAATCGCTATCTTTATATATTAATTTATATTTGGTTTTTAAAATCGATTTTTTAAAGATATCATGTATTAAATTAACATACTGCATACAAACTTTTTATTTTCTTACTTTATTAGCTTGTCTTCTACCAGGTGCATATCCTAAATCTAATTTTGAAGTTGTAGAATTTGTAACTTGTACTTCTTGACTAACTTCAGCAAACTTTAATACTTGCTATTTGGAGTAGTTGTATATATGAAGAAAAAAAAAAAGATATTCACATAAGTAATTTATATTTCAAATATTATTCAAATTTAAATGTGAATGCTTACAATAGTTTCATCATAATCATCGACACTAGGATTAACGCAAATGATCATTCTAACATTTCCTTCTCCGTCAAAATAATTTTTAAATAAATGTGTTATTTTAGAATCTCGATAAGGGACTATTTTATTTGTACCTTGAGTTTGATTTTCACGAAGTATTTCCAAACAAGTACGCAGTGTCATTAGCGAATTATTTATATTTCCTATTATATATAAATTTAATAAATTATTATATATTATATATTAATATAAAAATAACATAATTATAATATATAATAGAATATTTTAATATTATTTTTAATATTTTAAAATTACCTGCTTCTCTGAGTCTTTGTCCAGTATTTTTCGAGCGATTTGTACGTTCACTTCCAGCTAAATCTACTAAAGATAATTGACTAATACAAATTACTTGTTTATTTTGAACAATTTGTTCACCATCCTTATCTAGTGGTGCCTAGTAAGATATTAATATTGCAAATATAAAATGTTTACATTATAATTAAATTATATTACCTGAACAAGTCTTATAGTAAAAACACTGTGAGATCTACTTGATTCTGCATTAAGATTAGTATATGCAATATGTCTTTTACATTGACCACGTTGAAATATTTCAAATGCTTCTTCTGAACTTTTTACTTCTATTTCTGTACATCCATGAACATACATATTTCTATTTCCATCTTCACGTATAATTTTACTCTGTAAAGTTCTGAATTTTTTGATGTTTTAATAAATTTTATAATATTTTATATAATTTCTTAAAATTTATACTTACTTTGTCTTCCCTTCATTCTCATCTAATAAATCATATACACTGTTATTATAAATTTCAATATATGTTACAAAAACTGCATATGCATTATCTTCATCAATAACTAATGTTTGAGATTCATTACTTAAATTTAAGATATTTTCATTGCTAAAATTATTTCCATCTATTTTACATCTTTGAAAAATATACAAAATATTAAAACGTCACAGTAAATATAATGTAAATAAATTTATACTTACATTTTAGAAGTTTTTCCATTGTAAAAAGTAACGAATCTTTGAAGTTCATTTTGTCTATCTAACAATGCATCAGCTTCACTTTGTATATCAAAACCATTTAATTTATCAGGTTTAAAAACAAATTTCTTTGTTTGACAATTTGCTATACTGTTAAAAATAACATCTAAACTACGAGGCATGATACCTGCATCATGTGTACCAGACATAGTATAAGTTTTACCACTTCCAGTTACTCCATATGTGAAGAGTAAACTATTTTTGCCATTAAGAAGATTTTCAACAAGTGGCAAAGCTACAATATTAAATACTTCTCTTTGAGAAGTATTGGGACCAAAAACGTGACTAAAACACGTTTGAATAGCTTTGTTTACATTACGAACATTCGTTATTGATTCTGATGGAGTAATAACCAAGGCTGTATCAGAAATAATTTTCATACAAGATACATCATTAGAGTGAACTATTGGTCTTAAACGGCAAAAAACTCTAACAGGCTCTTTAGATGTATCATTGTCGCATTTTGCCCGGTTTCCATGCTTTCGTGTTGCAACAGGTGGTTTTATATTTCTAATTGAAATCAAATAATATAAAGTTTTTATTGAAAATTATATTTACAACAGTTTAAATTGTTAAAGCGATTGTAAAAAAATTAAAATTAAAGTAACAATACGAAATTGCAATAAATTTATTAAAAGTATCGAAAACTTACGCAGATTTCATTATAAAACCAATTAATGAACACGAAATAACTAAATAAAATTTATTTTATCTAAATTACAATTATCTAAAAATTGTTTATAATTAGTTTAACATTCTATTTGTTGTAAAACTCGTTGCTTACGATCGCACAACACATGTTTAAAATTCAAACATAAAGTGAAGTCAGCAGATAAGCATTTAGATTACTTATAGCGAATTTTCATTTATCGATAGAAACATTGAAAATTACATACATGGATTAAAATTTTTTATGAATCGCTCGTAACATTGAAAAGAGGAAATTAGGATTTTGTCGGGGAAAATTAAATCATTTATAAAATTTAAAAAAATAAAAATATATATTTCTTATAATTAAAATTATATTGAACAAAAAATTTGTTTACTAACAATTGAATTATTGCTTTATATGTTTATATTATTTCTTTGGTACAATATTTTCATTTAAATGTGTACCATCACAGAATGGTCGATTTGATGTTTGTTTACAATTACAGAGCCAATAATCTTTGGTTTCCTTAACAGTAAAACGTATAGGTTTTTGTTTAATTTGAAGAAATTGATTTCTATGAGTACCATCGCAAAATGGTTGTTTATTACTTCTACCACATAAACACCATGAATATATTTTACCTGCTATACAAGTATATTTGAAGGGTTTATGATCATATACAACACCATTAGTAACTTGATCATTTGCACTATAATATTGTTTTAATGGATTTGTAGGAATTTCCATATCATCTTCTACTTTCTTACAATAATATCTAATCTGAAATATAATTAATATTTGCATATTAGAAGAAGAAAAGAAAGAAATTTTGTTATTTTGTTAAATATTAATGTATTTAATTTATTTTTTTACTTCTAGTATAATTTAATAACTTATTTTTTTTAATTTTTATTATTAAGAATATGTTTTAAGAGACAAAAGGTTAAAGTTACTATAAAAGAATAGGTTAAGAATGTTATAATAATAGTAAAAAAGTAAACGTAAAAAAATATTATAATAATTTAAATTAGATTTAATTTATTTTTAACTTACATATCGATGTTTCGAAATAAAATGTACAAATTGTCGAATTTCCTTTAAAATTAAATACATGATTGATACTTGATATTATAATCGTATAATCTTGATATACCTTAACAAGAACAAGTTACCAATATATTTTTATAGGGATGTTTTATTACATTATGTATACCAATTTTTATAAATATATACGATAAATTGCAAAATTTAAATATTATATATTTTATTAATATGTAATATTCAATTTATTTCATAACTCAATCAAATTCAGAAGAATTTATCAATTTTATACTTAATAATTTTTTAATGTATTCATACTTTTTGAAATTATAAAAAAAAATATCTGTATGATATACAAAAGATAAAAAAATATGTAAAATATATATATATATATATACACGATAAACAGAAAAAATAATTTATACATGTAATTATATATATATATATATATATATATATATATTATATATACATCATATATATGTAAAATATATAGAATTCTTCATTTATATTTGCATATAAGTTTCTTTATGATATTTCTCAAACAACTATTTGTTAATATTATAGAATGTTTTTTTTTTATAAAGTTCTAAATGACTAATTTTTTAATCAATAAATTAGGCGACAATTAAAAAATTTGAATCAGCACTATCTCATATTTAGATATCCAAAGCTTCGATTTGTTATTACTATAGCAGAATATAAAAAGAGATATTTGATATTTGAAATAAAGAAAACAATACTATGCAAGAAAGATAAAAAGTATCTCTTCCTACTTCGAAGATACTACTTCATGAAAAATTTATTAATTATTCGTTTTTTATTCAAAATTTCAAATAAGTTTCTCAAATCAATTTTAATGTAAAATTAATTTAAGTATTTATTAACGATTAACGCATTTTATTTCTAATGCATCAAAGATATATTAAAAATTAATTAATTTGTTTCTTAATCAAAATTTTTGTACTTTCAAGCTTGCACTTCAAGTTAGAACTTCAGGCAAATTTTTTTTATTAATTTAATGTGAATTTTTTTTCAAATAATTGTTTAATAACAATTAATATATGTTTTAATATATCGAACATTGAACATTTGTTTTTAACTTTTATACCTTTAAATTTTAAAGAAATTTTAAAAATACGAAAAATTTATTCGAAGATCTAGCTTGAAAGTGAAAAAATTTTGAATAATTATCAATTTTTATTATAACATCTTTGATACATTAGAAAATATTAGACGCGTTAATTGTTAATAAATAATTAAAGAAAAAAAATTTTAATTTTAAAATCGATATGAGAAACTTTCAAGATTGAAACTCAAAAATACTAAAATTTTAGTAAGTAAAAAACGAATAATTAATAAATTTTCTATGGAATTTCAAAGTGGAAGAAGATACTTTTTATCTTTCTCGTACAAGGTTATTTTCCTTGTATCTGATATCGAATATTTTCTTTCATTTTCTGTTATAGTAATAACAAATTAAAGTTTCGAGTATTCAAACGCGAGATGGCGCTAATCAAAATTTTTCAATAGTTACCTAACTTATCGATAAAATGTATTCATTTAAAAATTTGTAAAAAAAAGAAATAGCAAAAATTCCATAATCTTGACGAATAGTTGTTTGAAAAGTATCAACAAAAATATAAACAAATCTGTATTCAACTAAAGATGAAAGATATGACAGAAAAAAATATGTAAAGTATATCGTAAAGTAAAAGGATAGTAACAAAATAATATATATAAAATAGATTATAAATGAAAGCATAAGATATATAAAATATACATGCAACATAGAAATGAAACATAGAAACAAATATATTGTATATTTATTACTGTATATTACTGTACATTATACTTATATATAGAAAAATTAATTTATTTTGTCTTTTGAAAAAATATTTTTATTATTTAAAAGATGGCATTGATTATCAATTTTCATATATAGTATCTCTCTCAACTTTTGTTTCTATCTTATTATTTTGTTTTTTGTCTAATCTATTGATAACTATTCTTAATAGAATCTATTCGATCATCTATTCAATTTTATATTTTATTTCATTTTCATTATTCATGAAAATAATACGAATAAATAGATTAGAGAGAATAAAATAAAATGTCATGAAAAAATTAAATATTTATCTTACAATTAATATAGAAATTTTAATGTTTAAAATTATTTAAGTTACTAATATTATACTAAATTTTTCTAGTTTAAATTAGATAATGTATTTTTCATTATATTATATTACATATCACAATATAATAATCTTATTAAGATTGTAGCTACGTTTAATTTTTGTAGTGATTACATTAATTTTTCATAAGAATTTTTTTATGCCATTAAACATAATTCGTATATTACACTAAACACAGAAAATATCAAAATATTTTTATTATATTGAAACTATTAAAATTTAAATTTAAATTTACATTTTAAAATTCATAGATTAAATAAATAGATACATATATCAAATATATATGTTACATCATAAAATTTAAATTTTTAAATTTTAAAAAAATGAAAATATAATTAAATTTTTTCACATTTCAGAATCATTGTACAATGATGTGTCTAAAATATAATAAATTGTGGATAAAACAATCTTGATTTGTTCGTGCAGTTGATTCATACTATACATAATTCAATCAGAAAATCATGAAGTACTCTTCAAAATACAACGCGCATGGCAAACAATTCCACTTAACAACCATTTATCTACGAAACGTCAACTTGCTGATAGAAAGTTGATATATATTAAAAAGAAGGTTATCGAATTTTCTCTCTTTTTCTTTTTCTCAGCTCTTTCTTTTTTTTAAATGTTTAAATCTAGCAGTTTTATCACTAAGAAAAGTACAAGAATTGAACTTGTTTTAAAAAGTAAGTAATTCTTTAAGCTTTGAATTCGCATGTTTCAGGCATACCAATCTTAAAGAATCAATTTTTCACTGCATTGCTCGAGAATATTTTCAATTTTTTGCTTCATTTTAATATTGTTCTCGAGACAAAGATACATAGAAATCTATGAATTTATTAATACTATATATAATAAATTAGAAAGAAAGCAAATTTTAGTTAAATTAATTAGTTTGATATATTATTAGTTTAACGGATAAAAATATTTTCAGATATTCAAGAGGATTCAGACAGTTAATAATAATAAAATCATAAAATCATATATTGATTAAAAAATCATATATTGATAAAAAATTCTTAGCGAAAATTACCGAATGGAATATGAATAACATATATTATTCATTTTTGATGTTATATATTTTTTAAAAAATTTCGAATATAATTACTAATATAAAATCTTAAGATTCATGAATATCTAAAATCAAAAAATATTCAAAAATATCAAAAATATCGAAATACTCATGAAAATAATATATTAATACGTTTTAGAATTTCAAAAGTAAAATAAATTATAAATATTTGTGAAATATATTATTTTAATATATAAATATATATATATTTTTTATCAATATTTTAATGTCTGTCGAAGCAACATTTTTTCTCAATGAAATTAATACAATTAAAAAAATTATATCCTTCTATATATAGAAAATTATAAGAATTTTTTCTAATTAATTACATCCGCAATAACTTTGTTCGATAGAAACGGATTCTTCCAAGTTTCCATTCTTTTTCAGACACTTGAAAAGTTTTAATCAAATGCATGCCGTTTCTGTTGGCGTTTCCCTTTGACCAACGCGACCAGATGAGGAGGCGAGCTTTTCTACACAGCGACACAGGTGAATGGCCGACAGGTGAAAAGCCGAGAGTTTGAATAAAGCACGAGCTGAATTACGGGAGAATGAGCGATCCAACGTCAAGAGCTTGTAGGGAGCGTCATATTGCTCAGAAGAGACGGAAGATAACTGTGCCCAGGAAGAAAACTCTGAAGGAGTTTTTCGAGTATATATTTCTGCAAAATAATAAACATTGTTTTACAAACATCCAGTTCGAAGTATATATTAAAGATTTAATTTAACAAAGAGAATAGTTTGTTTTAATTAATCAATTATATTACTCATCATATAAGATATAATTCATTTTCAAATTGTCAAATCTCCGAAAAATAGAAAAGTTATTACATTTTTTTCTAAATAATTTAGGACCCAGTACTATTTTACCAAAGGCCATGAACACATGGGAGAAGCCAGAAATGTTCTCGAGGAGCAATGTTTTTTCGTTTATCCTCCTTGCTCTCTCATGTTCGCTTACTTTCAATACTGGAAAGCGAAACAACGTACTACAGATAAGGAAAAAAGGGCGCTTTCCAACACCAAAACTTTACAACAGCTTTTACGATCTCTTCGCGTAAGCTATTCTTCGATATACCAAACACAGTTCTACAATAATCTTTACTTTGCAATTAAAAAAATAGAAGGATATTCCAAAAATGTCGGATTTCAATTATCAGTTACAACAATGAAAAACTATTCATTCTTTCGATTGTTCGATTTCAAAAGAATTTCCTTAGATTGAAAGTTTATACGATTATTGTTACTTTTGCCAAGGTGGACGTGGACATCGAAGCCTTGGATGCAAAAAAGCACAAAGATTTGGACGAAGCTATAGCCATCACCGATGTGGATCCGCGTTACTTTTCGGAACTGGATGCCAGGCTAGTGAGAGAAAAATTCTCCGTACACAAGTACGTGGAAGATTCTCGTGAAATTTTAAAGTGTCGGCTATTAGCTGGCCAGGAAATGGACGATTGCATTCGCATAGATCAACAATTCGTCGAGGAGCAAAAAAGACTCGATAAGATCAAGGTTTGTCCAATCTAAGAAATAAGAAATTTTCCACGTTCCAATATCTCTCACCGTTGTTCTTCCACCACCATATGTTCTCCACCATGTATTTTTTCCGATCCAGCGACGATATCGTCGATACATAAGCGGTTTCGAGGAATTTCTCTCGAAGGATCACGAGGAGAGTATGAAAAGTCTATTCCTTGCTGAAAACGAGTCGAAGAAAACTAGAGAGATGACGGATCACAGGAATAAGCTTTCCGTTGAATATGGCCGGATTAGATTGGAAGTATATCACTGGGAAGAGAGTTGGAGAATGATGAAGATGTGTCAACGATTCCTCTATCAGATATCTCCGATTTCTTGGCGAACCGAGCACGATTGGATCCATCGCAGTCATTCCGGGGAGAGCATCACTTACGACCATCCGGAGGATTTATTCGGACGATACAGAATGCTGGGCGATGTTGCTTCGCTCGACGCTCTTATAGGTGAAAACTCGGCGGCAAATATCCATCTTTTATCTCCCCTCCGTTCAAAACAATAATAGTCGAACCTGTGGAAAAATTTTATTATTATTTTAGAGCATATATTAGAGTATATATTGTCTCGATGCTTCGCATGAAATTATCATTTCGCGAATCATTACCTTTCTTATCGGTCACTGATGCATTAGAAGTTTCTTATTTACTCAGAATTCTCTCTCCTCCCCTCTCTCTTTTTTTCTTATTCTTAATATTAACTTGTTAACTATCCAGAAGAAATAAAAAAAATGTTACGTACTGGTTTGGTTTCTTCCAGATTTTTTCGAGCAAGATATTAGCGAGGCGGGTCCCGCGGATTTGTATTTTCAGGAACCGTGGGAGCTGATCAACGTGTTCAGATCGATAGAAATGCAAAATTTGAACGCGTTGATCCACTTGGAGAGTCTTGCAGAGCCGATGAGTCAAATGATGTCGACGATTCAAAGTGCTGAACAACAGATCAAGATAGAAATTGAAGAAATAACCAATATAATCAAGGAGTTGCGCGTAATGATATATATAATCGATCGAATTGAATTAAAAATACATCGCATGGATTAAAGTAGAGTAGAGTAGAATGGTGAATATACGCGTGTACATACATATATACTTACGTGTGAAAACGTATTACTTTTAGGAAAGCATTCACATATTGGAAAGCAGAGCCATAGATTTGGAAAAGCACGCGAACGAGCTTTTGGAAACCGTGTTCCGGGATTCCGTTTGCTCGGAGGAAGTGCTTCGTCTTCAGGTATTCGTCGAGGATGCGTACGAGAGTTGTGTCGGGGTGAACGAAGCGAATCTGGATAGTTTCTCGATGATGAAATGGATCGAGAAGATACACGACGACTTGAATTTGAAGCTGGATACTCTACCACCGGAAGTGGTCAAGGCTGCCGAGAAGGAGGGCTTCAAGCAGGAGTTGAAGGTCATGAAGCAGACAGAGGAAGCCGCTAAGAAGGTTAGATATATCCGCGAAAATTAATTTACAATCTTAATATTACTTATATCTTGTTCTTATTCGATTCACACACTGGCTGGACATACCTCATATCGCGAAAAATATTTCTTATTTCTATCTTATTCTATCTAATCCGAAACGAATCGTTTCGAACAATCGTTTTCACGAAACGATTATTTACTTTACAGTTCGAGCTTATGCAACGATTGCTGGTCTCCCTGAAACGCGCAATGGAGCCACCTCCGACAAAGAAGAAGACTATGATGTGGCGATCGCCTCCAAAAATACATAGATTGAAGGGACTGGCGGTGGCGCTGAAGCCAACCGAGGAGGAGATGCAATATTTGACTTTCTTCACCGACTATTGCAAAACGGAGGACTTCACCACGTATCGCCCTCAATTTCCCGACGATTTTGATCTGACGTTCAAGAAGCAAGAAATTGTAGTGACCGAGACGGAAGAGGACGAGGATGTTTTGATAAAAAAATTTGAATGATCGAATTTCTTTTTTTCATTTAACATTAAATTACAAAAATAAAATATCGATATAATAGAATATTATATACAACATTATATACAAAGATTATACATTATTTACGAATAATTAATTAATAATTGGAACAAGAAAATTTCAATTAGTAGAGATATGACGAGGCTACGAGAGAAGATGCGTATTTTTTCCGTGAAACAACCGTAAACGGAGGTGGAAGCAACGTTGCGGATAATTGAAACAAATTATTGTTTTATCCTTGGACCGATTTCACCGATCCTCCAATTATTCCTCATTTTCCACGATTTCGATATTTCCCCCGTCGCAGACCAACTTGTGAATAATTCACGACCCTTCCCCAATCGAAAATCTTCCCCGTCCAATTAAGTAATTGAATTAAAACGCGGAACGCAGCGGACGAAAGATAACTTCCGCCTGTTTCTTCTCTTTAATTGAAACACTTACGTAGCGCGAAACATCGATCAAACGCAATCGTTCGAGGAGGACGCCTCGCACCGTGAAGATTAATTTCGAAAACGTCTGATGCATTTCCCCCCCCCCTCCCCTCCCCTCCTTTTTTCCATCTTTAACAGAAGGATCCGCGCACTCTTCCGTTTTACTCTAAACCCGGAAACCACGCGTCACGGTGTTTCAATTCTTTTTACAGAAACCTGCACGATCATCGTCACGCCAAAAGGAAAGGATGCTCGAAAGGATCGAAGATGAAAATTGTTTTAAAAAGCGACGAGAATAAACTCGAATTATTCGAATTTTGTACTTGGCGATCCAAATTTCATCTAATCTCTTCCAATTATTCACGGATGGTTCGTGAATTTTTAAAAAGATCCTTTATCCATTATGTTGACATTAAGTTCGCGACATCGAGTTGCTCTTTCTTCCAATTCGAGTAAATTCGTCGATCGTCTCGAGAGCATCGAATCACGGTCAAGAAAGAGCGTGGAATGAGATTAAGAGAATCGGAAAATTCTGTGTAATTGAAGAGGGATTGAATATAAGAAAGGAGAAGAGGAAATTCTTTGAAATTCTTATGCAACGAAAAAGCACCATCCTCTCACAACTCCGGATTACTCTCGCGGAGTGGTTTCGCCCGTAAGAATGCTCGCAAGTTTCTCCTTTGCATTCTCCTTCGTTTCCCAAAGGATCTTGAGCAAGAACAGTTTCTCCCTTGGCCGGACGAAAAAAAGCACGCGTGCACGAATCGAAGGGAGGAGGGGAAAAAGTCGGGGGAAATAATGGATGGACGAGAAATGGAAATAATCTCTCGAATGGAGGCATGAAGATAAAAGATATAAAAGGGGGAGGGAACGGGTTTTAAAAAATTTATACCACAAGTTTCTCCTTTTTCTTTTATGGAAAATCGATACGGATGCTCCTGCTTGTAGGAAGCACGTTAAGATTATCGATTCGATCGCAATGGATCGTAATTTCACGGATTTATTTAATTAAGAATAAAAATAAGAATTTATTTAATTAATTGTGAACGAGAAATTGTTATAATTCGATTCATCCTTTCTGCGAGTATATATATATATATATATATATATACGGAAACAACGAGGCGGCAGTAGTAAGAAATTCGCGAGGAAAAGATCGATACAAGGGGTTGAACTCGGAGTGAGAAACGAGTGGAGTAAATGAGAATTTTTAGATTGGCCTTGACAAGTCGTCTGCACACTGTCATCTCGACGCGAAAGAGTCACAAAGGGAAGTGGGATGGCGAGGGTGGGCAAGTCGAGTACCACGTGTCTGCCATTAATTCCACTTGTGGGGCAAAGGTGGCGAGGACCGACTAGTTGTTGGATATCGCTGCGAACGTATCCTCGAAGTATCTCTCCTCCGATTCTTACCAAGAGTTACTCGACTCGCAGGTAACAACGCAGGTGTGCTTCCTCGTGCTCGAGGAGATCGAAACAGCGAAAATTCGGGCGAGAAACTTTTGCCTTAAAAGTAACGAATCGAACGAGTGAAATTTCCTGAAAGCTCCTCCTTAACAGTTTACCTTGCTTGTGGAAAAATTGAAAAAAAAAAGAAAAAGAAGAAGGAAGAGAGAAAATTTTCTCTCTCCTCTTTTCGATCGACCAAACGATCGAAGCATCATTCGAGATTTCGAAAGAATGGCCGAATGTTTCGGTGAAAATCAGCGAGGGTTAAGGGCGGATTTTGCGTACTCGGAGGAAGCCTTTCGAGATTATCCCCATAGCAACGAGAATTGCTCGATAGCAGACTGGCTAGGGGGCTCTTGAACCAAACTAACCCCTCCTCTCTCTCTCTCTCTCCTCCCCTCCCTTCCTTCCCCTCTTTTTCCTCCTTCCTGTTTATCGTTCGTCTGTTTTCAACCCTTGCGTCGCTTCCCTCGTTCTAACACGAAAGGAAAAAAAAGAGAGAGAAAGGGTGTGCACATGTATCCACACGTGTACATACACGCGTATACACGAGAATATTTTTGCCCTTTACCATTGGGTCCTCCCTCTTGGTCCTCCTGCGCTATATTATTCACCATTCAGCTGTCCGTGAACTCTCCTCGAGCGGAGAGGGCCTTTTGTCTCGCGCGCCACTCATCCTCGCGTTCGAACGCGCGTGGCCCGCTTTGGATTACACCAACCGATGTTCCTCCTCCCGATGTTCCCCCCGTCTTCTCTCTTTTTTTTTTTTCTCTTTTTTTTTTTTTGCTTCTCTTCCATTCTCTCTGTCCGTTCTGCTGGAAGAAGGAACGGCTTAGATATCGGTGGAACAACGTTACAACGAGCTCACGAGTTTCTGCGTGAAATTACATATTACGACGATCGTGTCGTTTGTATATACGTTGTGTGTATACGAGTCTGATAGTTTCAAAGGGAGTAGTTTTATCTAGAGAAAAAAACCGTGGAATTATATATGGCCACGCGTCGAAGAAATGGCTAATTAATGGTTAATAATACGAAGGAATTAAATGGAGGAAATGGTTGGAAACAGAGAAGAGCTTTGTCTCAAACTCGTTTGCGTTTTATTTGAAAAAAAAAAAAAAAAGAAAAAAAGAGAAAGAAACGAATTTGTATTCGATGAACGCATAAGATTGCTTGCGAACGAAGTACGCGGATTTAATGATGGAAAATTATTGCATCTCATCTCATCGATTCAATAAATTCGATTCTTCCAATGTTGAGGAAAGAAATAGAATGCTCTCCGCTTCTTCACGAACGGAGCGGACATTTTTAGAAACGTGCTGCCACGTGCGATCGTTCGTTTCGACATCCCCTTTGATTTTCTCTTGATCGGAGAAATAAAGGGGAAGAAGGAAGAAGAGGAGAATCTGTTCATCCAACGACAGCCGGCCAATTTCAACAATGGATCTTCATAGTCCTACCGATGAACTACTTTATTCGTTATTCAACGTTCCGTGAATTCTGGATAAAAGAGAGCTTTGTTTCGAGTTCGTGCCGCTCTCGAATACGCGATTCGTATCTGTGTGCAACGAGATGTTGCACACTGTTTACACAATGTTCGAATATTGTTGAAGAAGTGAAAGAAATTCATTCTTTCGAAAAGATCTTTTAATCTTCGAGATAAAATTTTTGGAGAAAAATTTTCCTTTAAAATTATATTTAGATTATATTATTTAACGAGGGGAACTTTGTTTCTCGAAAAAAATTCAATTTACACGGATGGATGATCGATTAAAAGGCGAGCAAACTAATCGCAAACTTTCTCGCAAGTCAAGCTACGAAGAGGCTTAGTGTATAGGAAAAGGTTATTCTCGTTGTTAAGAACAAGAATAATTAACGACTGTCTGGGCCAGCTGTTCGCTGTTTTTCTCCATTTTCTCTGGAAGAAAATTCCAGAGAATTTTCTTAACAGGATAAATAATTCCATACGAAATTACAACTCATCTCAACTTATATAAATCCTGTTAAAAAAAAAAAAATATCTTTTCACGATTTTCCCTCGTCCATCTCCAAACTATCTCTAACTACCTCTTTGAAATGAACGGGCAATAAAACGTCATTAATTTCTTCCGAGAACCGGGCGTCTCTTTTCGACCGAACAAAGTTAAATTGGATGCTGTTAATCTCTCCAATTTCGGGTCACCGACTCGGCCAACGAAACTAATGCCGTCTTGGTCCCCCTTCATGGTTATACATTCGGGTTAATTAGCTTCATTAAACTGGACGAGTAACGCTACTTGTTGTCAGGGTCTTCTTACTTGGAACGACATCTTCGACGGGGATATCAAGGGGAAAATTTTAATTGCATTCGTTCCTGTCCCTTCCTTGAATAATTTCCTCGATATATACTTGTGCCATACCTCGCTGTCTTCTATATATATATATAAAATACAAAAAAACTCCCTTCGAATCTGCGGGAAAACGATCGAAACATGGATATTTCGTTCGGAGAAAAAATCCTCGCGAAGCGAATTTTTATATTCAAATAATCAATTTCACGAAGATTCTTTCGTGAGATTATATCGGAAATTTATTTCGAAAAAATTTTTCTTGCTTCTTGAGGTTTGTTTATTTCTTCAATATTTCATCATATCGAATCTTCTTCTCAAAGATGTAGAGTTAACCTCGTAATGTTAATCATTGACGAGGAATCGTTGCGTTCGATATTAAAATTTTTACCACCTCGAAAGCCTTATTAATTATTATATATCCGAGTAATAAAGTACTCCTTTCGAGGGATAACTACGCTCAATAAACTACATCGTATCCAAACAGTATCCAATCTCGAAAAGCCGATATATAATTCGATCGTTATTACTTGCTATAAACCCAAATGCAATTTTCATTAGATGAAGATCGATTTACGAGGTTCGTAAACTTTTCAACAAATCGATATACACAATATACACGATATACACGATATACACAATATATACACGCACACGTACTCTCGTGGAATCGACGAACGAAACGTCGACGACTCCTTTATTTGGATTCCTTCCGAGAAAGGAAACATCAGGATTTCATCAGGCGCCACGTGAGTCGGCGTCGCGAGGATATAGCGCGAAAGATTAATTTAAAAAAAAAAAAAGAAAAGGAAAAGGAAAACATTACGCAGCCTTATACTCGTATTGCGCGTACAACGTTGTCCCATCGAGGAACAAGCCGCCCTTTTCTATCGTCGTCGTTTCTATAAATGGCGCGAACTATAACGCGGGACGCCCACGAGTCGGCGCCCACGTCGATTTTCACCACTTTTGATTCCGGATCTATTCCGCACGACGCGCGGAATAATCCACGTATCTCCACAGAGAGGAGAAAAACCCTCGTCTCTTTCTCGTCGAAACATTTTTTAGACCGATTAAAACGACCGACTCGATCATCTTAATTTTAGGGAGGGGAAGAAATTCACTTCTTTCGAGAACTTATTCTTTTCTGAAATATTTAGAAAAGGGAGAGGATTTATACTTTCGTTTAAAAAATTTTCACGGACGAACGGAATGAATATCTTTTTGAAATACAGGGGATCGTTCGGATGGGATCGGATCGTCTTCCGAGCAAGAGTTGTTCAACGGCAAGATAAACTCGAGGCCGACGTTCTCTCGTTACAATGCGTACAGTTCTCGTTTTCTTTCCCTTCCTCGTTTCGACTTTTTGCCACGAACGCACGCACATCTGTGCATCTAAATATACGAAACACATGCTACCGTAGGCACCGCCTACAGCTCGAACTGGTATCGCGCGCATACACCGGTATTCGACGATCATCCGAGAAAAGCACTCGTTCTCGAGAAGCACTCACTCGGCGAAAAGTTTTCCGAAAAGAAAAAGTGATTTGTTTTTCCTTTTCCTCTTCTCTCTCTTTCTTTCTTTCTCTTTTTTTCCTTTCTTTAANGAAGCACTCACTCGGCGAAAAGTTTTCCAGAAAAAGTGATTTGTCTTTTTCCTTTTCCTCTTCTCTCTCTTTCTTTCTTTCTCTTTTTTTCCTTTCTTTAAAGCGACGCGCGTTTCGGTCGTTTTTAAAAAGAGATCGAGGAAAACGCGTCGTCCGTCGACCTCGAGCAAGATTATTTTAAAGAAACGTCAGATTGCTCGGTTTAGGCGGAACCAAAGTCCATATTCTGTTCCCAGTCGTGCAAAATGATCCGTGCAATTTTTTTTTTCCCCCCTGCAAAATTTAATCTCGGATCTAATTTCTATTTCTGTCTAGGTCGGATCGTATGCAATACGAATTCTGCATACGTGTCTGGCAAGAGTCGTCCCGATCTTATAAACCTGAGAAACTTATTCGAGAAAGATTCAATCTATCCCATTGAAACTAAAGTATTATTTACGTTGATTTTACATTACTCGAAATGTAAAGGTATCATTGTAATCTATAATATAATTTTCATTTCGAGGAAAGAAGGAAGAAGCTGATGCACAAGACTTTCTCTCATTACATTTCATCTCTGCTTATTCGCGAGCATACTTCTCCATCCCGTATGCAAATGCATTCGACCGTTCTTTGATCGTTCCCTTCCGGCAATTATGGCTCTAGGCCACTTGTTCCCTCATTATGCTGGATGCTAGAATTGTACGAAAGTACGAATTGTATATCTCGATCGGAGATCCGTGTCAAACTCTCGCGGGGAAAGAAGTTTTTTCCCTCCCCTATAATAATAATAATTGCAACAGGAATCGTTCAGGAAAGGAACAATGGAGAATTCGCAGATTTAATCTGGAATTTACGACCAACGTGAAAGCCGTTCAATTCGCGCGCGTTTGTATTCCGACGAGAGAAGATTCCCGAGATCCGATCCAACGCGGTACAATAACGCGCCCTGTCCTTCCCAATTGCACATTGTTTTCCATTCAAACGACACAGCCAACTTTCTATCATTGTTTCCGCGCCCGCCAACTTCCTCTAACGAGTCAATGTTTCACAGCTTCCAAGCATAATATTAACGCCGCTTTCGGTATACAGCCCGAACGTTTCCATTCGCGATAAAATCGAATTTCGTTCAATTATTCCGCGACGCGTTTTCGTAAATTGCCGCTTCTCGAATAATGCAACTTCGATCAATCAATGATCGATCGATCGTTCGAGTTTAATCGACGATAGAAATCGATGGATGATTTGCAAAGTCGAGAAAAATCTGAATCGAGACGAAGAACATTCAACGAATTTCGAAATTTGAAACGAAATCGCGGTGAAAATATTTTGGACATCTCTCTCCCCCCGATAGAGGATCGACGGGGATAGAGAATGAGATATGCGATGCGCAGTCGAATTACCTTTGGGGGAGAGAAAAAAAGAAAGAAAGAAAGAAAGAACTTTCTTAACGATGGAAATTTCTCAGTGTCGAGAATAATGGCGTTTCCAATCTTGTTCGCGCCATCCTTCATCGCAAACACGACTCGTTGCATTTTTTTTTTTTTTGGTCATCGCGCATTCCGCGTCCCACATTAACACGGACGACGAGCAACGTTGAAACGTCGGGTGCATCCGACGAGCCACCATCCGTTAATTATACATCTCGCTCGAGTTTTTCCACGATCAACTTCGTACAACGCCTTCGATGTTCGAACGAACGTTTCCAATTACGTTTTTTTCCAATCAATCAGCCCCATATATCTCGTAATTCCAATCGATAATTACCAAGCTTATCATCATCCATCATCCGAACTCGCGAACAGTGACTAACGAACAGAAGAATATTTTATTAAGTTTTAAAAATTAAGACGTACGATTGAATTTGCCAAAGGAAAATTATCACGAAAAAGGAATAAAAAAGAAACCAGGCAAGCAAGCCTTTGTCCCATAGCGTACATAGGGAGGAGAGCGGCACAATCGTCAAAGAAATACGCGCACCGCTTCGAGAGGCGAGTTACCACCAGCGCAGAAAAGCTGCGTGGACTACCGTTACAAGAATCGCGGAACGAATTCGAGGATTGTGGATTCGAGGAGAGCCCCTCCTCTCCCCCCCGCCATTCACGCGAAATCCTTGGCGCAGAATTGTGGAAAAGAAACGCGGAGAGGGGGGAGGAGTTCCCTTTGAAGCCGGTGTTCATCGCGTGCGTGCGCGGCGTAAATGGCCGCATCCGCGCGCCACGTGCCGCCTATCCTGTCCAAAGGGAACAATAACCGCGAAACACTCTCCTTTCCTCCCTTTTTCACTCTAACCGCTGCCTCCGTGTCGCTCCCTCCTGTCGTGCTCGTGCTTGGGGCTGATCCGCATGAATAAGTAGCCAACCCGACACGGAAACAAGAGGCTGTGGGAGGGGACGACGAAACGACGAGCGTGGACGAGGTACCGGCCGATCGTTATTGACCGGAATGAAAGTAATTTCAAGGTTCGAGAAGAAGCGCGCGCGCGCGCGCGCGCACCTCTGCTCTTTGCACTTGGCAAAATTTGTTTGTTTCCTTCTTAAAAAAATTTCTTTCTTCTTTCTCTCTCTCTCTCTCTCTTGTTTGTTCTCGCGCGTCGCAAGAATTTTCGTTCCTTCAATTTACTCGGAAATATTTCTTCGTCTGATTTAGAGAAATATCTTGGTTGGATCGATAAATAAAATATGTGTGGACGTGTGATTAAAACATAACGGAATTAGCTGATTTATTTGGAAAAAATCCTCGCTCACAGTCGGAAAGGATTCATTCAGTCTGATGGGACTGGAGCCGGTGTCCCCGGGAATACAATCAACATTCACCTGGCGCATCTACGGCACGCACACAAGAGAAGAGTGGCGAGTCTATGCTATATAAATATACGAATATTCAAGCGCGAGGACGAACGACGATATAATAATAATTGTTCTCGTTACGGTAGAAACGCGTTTTTTTTCTTTTTTTTTTCTTTTTTTTCCTCTTTTTTCTTTACATATCTCTCTCTCTCTCTCTCTCTTTCTTACTTTCTTCCTTTCTTTCTTTCACAATCGTTATACACAATTCCGCGCTCGATCATCTCTCACAAAATTCTCCTCATTTCTTTTTCTTAATCGTTCGCTACTCGGTTTAGCCGTATTTAATTATTACACAAATATGCGATCTATCGTTCGATCGAGAAGCACGAGATAAAATATCGAATGGTAATAAAACACAACAAGGGCAAGTATAGTATACAATAGAATTTTTTTGAACGACAGTCGATATAAAAAACAACAATCATACTCGACAGACATTGGTCGATTTCCTTTCTTTTTTTTCTTTTTTCTTTTTCTTTTTTTTTTTTTTCTCAGCGTGGAAAACTTCGGCATTTGGATCGGATAAATTTATTCCTTTAAATTATAATCGTACAATTATTATTACACTGATATGTCGATCAGTCGTTCTTAATCATCGCGCTTCTGCCCGATGATTAATCATTCTAATCCGTTATCCACGTTCCATCGAACATTCAAACGGAACCAAGTATTCGCTTCCGCCAAATTCGCTTCTCCTCGCTTAATTAATTAAACAATTTCGCTATCTAAGTTATTCAAATTTTACTATCCGGATCTTTCAACTTTTTTCGAAAATCCTTTCTTCCGCGTACCGATCAATCAAAATTCGCCAATTCGTACACGAAAATCAAAATCCACTAAATTTCCTACTTAATTCTTAATCTTAAAGTCACTTCTAATCATTCTCTTTTTCTCTCTCTCAACGGAACAACAACACCTCGGAATAAACTATCGAAACTACAAGAAAACATTTAAAAATGAACAACATCCTTTAAATCGTTTAAAAGGAAATTTCTCCGAACCGAGCCAACAGGTTTCCACGCCGCGAGGAAATCCTACGAAAAACTTACAGCCTGCAATTGCCTATTTACAATGTTCTTACAAGTATAAACGCTTTATATATATATATATATATATATTTATATATATATTTTTTGGCGTACGCTACACGTACTCGTTACCGTCACACGCTCTCTTGGTTCCCCGAAATTAATAATTCTCGGCTCGACTAGCATCGACACTCGTGTTACAGTCGTGTGTACAATACAAATTTTATTTTTGCATTACCCATTTCTCTCTCTCTCTCTCTCTCTCGCCTCGTTTCTCACACTCGTAATCTCACACATACACGCACAACCGGATCGCGTGCTCTCGTCCCTTCTAAGTCGAGGACCGGGAGGACACGGTAATTAGAGGCCGTGGTAATTAAGTTGTCGGTGGAGGTGGCGATCGGTGCCACCGGAAGTTGGTTGCAACTGGGTTAAGGCGGCGCCGCAAGTGGGACGTGAGCAGAGGAGAGGAAAGTTCCGACTATTTAAGGAGGTTGCTTGCAACGACGACCACGGAAGGGGGGATATATATCTTCTGTCTGAATATTCTTCCGAAGATCTTGAAGGGAGGAGTCGGAGAGACGGAGAGGAACGGAGAGATGGGGCTCTCAGAGTTGCGCGCAGAGTCGAAGGAGAGGAGAACGGAGCGGAAGAGAGCGCAAACGCGCGCTCGAAATCGTTCTATCGATGCATTTTCAACGCATTCCGTGAACGCGACGTGAATCGTAGGAAGTATGTGTGTACGTATGTATCCGCGAAGGAGTCGTTCCTTCGAGCAACAAAGTGTGAAGAAACTGGTTCCGTTCCTGATGTGCTCTCCGTCCACTATTCCTTTTCCACCGCGATCCGGCCACGAATTTCATCCTCGTTCATTCCTCACTTTTCACAGATATCGATCGATATCGATCGTTGATCGACGAGAATTGTCTAATTATTCCCCTAGCTCGAACGTATCGCTTTGAAAATATTTTCCTTATTTCGATGGGATTCTTTTTTTTTGTTTTTTATGGATCGAGCTGGAAAACGCAGCTGGCAAAAAAAAAAAAAGAAAAAAACGAATCGATATTTTTCGACGCTTAGAAAACAACTCGTTTTAACTTGCCGAGCAAAATAATAAATCGGATATGGAAAGGATATGGAAACGAGCGTTTCGCCCGTTTTCTAGAAAATATCCAGGTGATATCCGATGTAATACGCGTCATCGACGCGACATCGTTTCCTATTTCCTCGAGAAATACGGGGTTTTGGTCCCGTGCAACTTTGATGCCCCTTTATCTCCTCCTCCTTTTGCTTACTTTTTCCGTGTCATCGATAACGCGATTTCCGCTCACATTTCCCTCTTGCTTTCCCTCCTCCACCTCCTCCTCCCCTCTCTTCCCTCCCAGAGGATATATCGATCCTGGGAATGCGTTGTACCATATACCTCCATCCCCGTCTTTTATCGTTGCAATTTTAAGGTAAATATTCAAAAATTGCGTGACCAGGTTTCCTCCCTCAACGATAAATTGCAATTGCGGCGCCGTGTCCGGACGTGACTCATTGCAACCTTTATCGATTCCCAACTCCTTCCAAGTGACAATCCGTTTCCTCCTCTTCGAGGAGAAGACTTTCTTTCGAAAAATTTTTACTCGGTTTAGGGGGGGAGAAGCAAGAAGAATCGGAGGGAAACGGAATTCCCTGTCAATACAGAATCTTTTAAAGATTCTTTTAAAGATAAAAATCTTAATAAAATAAAGATCGAACGTTTGAAAATAATCAACAACGCAACAAACTTTGTCAAAAAATAAACTTAGAGCAAACGTAAAAATGAGGAAGAGAAGGAACTCGACGCATCTTGATTTTTTTTTTTTTTTTTTTTTCTCTCTCTCCATATTTTCGATCCAGCTACTTCCGTCACAGCGGGTCGTTGTTTCGGATGTATCGTTGCCCGCAAACCACGATTTCCGGTCTCGTGTTGCCCTCTCGTGTCTCCTCTCGGCCTAATATCGATCCGCGCACCCCCAATAAATAACCAGTCAAATTATCTCGTCCGATTTTCCTACGCTCCCATTCCCATTTCTTCTGTTCGTCTGTTTAAATAGGAAATAAAAGAGGTCAGATTTTTCCAAGAGGAACTTTCTCTTTCTTCTTTTTTCTGGGAAATGCGCGACGATCGCTCTCTCTCTCTCTCTCTCTCTCTCACGATTTATCACTCTTTATTTTGAATAAAAATATCGTCCGCTTTTGTGCTGTGCTCGTCCTAATCTTTAAACGTTAAATTCGATTTTAACCGTTTCTTTTCTCTCTCTCTCTCTCTCTCTCTCTGTCTCTCCTCTCTCTTGATTCACGAGACTTCTCGTGGGAAGCACTTCTTGTCGAGACGCGAATGTAAATGTATCTCGACTTTCTCAACGAGATTTCCTCGAATCGAAGTGATTTTTTGCGAAAGGGAAGAAGAACAGTGATAGAAAGTTTGCAAGAGAGAGAGAGAGAGAGAGAGAGAGATATGTTTTCCTTTTTTTTTACGAAGAGAAAAGTTGAAGAGAAAAATATTATTAAGGAGATTCGTGGAAAGTTTTGCGCGTGGAAAGATGGCGAAGGGAAGTAGAACGTAGAAGGGCCACGAGAACACGAACGAACCAACGAACGAAATCACAAGTTTTGCGCTGCGTTCGAAAATAACGAAAATGAATAATAATAATAATAGTAATAATAATAATAATAATAATAATAATAATAATAATAATAATAATAATAATAATAATAACTTCGATTGTTTGGCGAACTGCACTTCTAATCAGCGACTTCTTTCCGTACCGATCCAAATATAATAGACGACGACGATATTTTCTACGAATAGGAACCAATTCGATATATACGAAATAAATTCGTCACACGAATAAATTTCTCGATATCAATTCCTCGCGTTACTTCCTCCAAACGAAGAGAAATTCACGATGATCGAAAACTATGACGAGCGTCCAATTGTCGGAAGAATAATTTTCCCCCGTGCGATATGTTTCCCATACAGTGTTGAGAAAATATCGTCTCGTGTTACGGTGATGGTGGTGGTGGTGGTCGATAAGAACTACACATACCGGATGTCCGCACGTCGAAGGGACCGTTAAGGATAAAAAGTATACATTGGCAAGAGAAACACGAGCACCCACCGTTTTGAGCTCCACCCTTAGCCCGGAAATCGACCAATTCTTCTAATTCTAAATAATCCTGATAAATAGAATTAGCTTTGAAAATTCATGCTTCGAAAATGATGATACGTAAAAATATACAATAACAAATATACAAATTTTCTCTCGCAACAATTATTCAATAAAAACTCACGGAGAGAACTTACTTAAATAACGTTTAAAAATCAGATCGAGTCAACGAATCACTTATCCAAGAACAATATTACGATAAAAAGTATATATATATATATATACATAAATATATACATCATCATCATCAGGATAGATCATCCGTTTCTTCGAGATATGTATCAAGATTTCCGATCGAGCTCAAAACGATCGATTCGCCTTTTCTACAATTAGCCCCTTATACAGCACGATACAACGAACACGATATACACACGTACGATAATTTAAGGGGAGGGAGGGGGATAGCGGATCGTTATCACATCGTTTTACTAAAAAAAAGATTCCGTTCGGGAAGAAGCAATCGAATCGTTTGATCGTTTTTCCTCTCTGTTTCTCTTTCTCTCTCTCTCTCTCTTACTCTCGCGTCACGTGGTATAAAGGTGCAAAAATTGAGAGAGGCACGATCACGATCGTCGGGACACGATTCTAGGGTCCTACTGATTCATTCACCTCGAGCTCTACCTCGACGAATCACTATCTAGCCTTTGCTAACACGATTAATTCATTAAAGGGCCAATCTGCGATTATCTTTCACGTAGCAAAAAAAAAAAAAAAAAGAAAAGAAAAGAAAAGAAAAAATACTCTCTGCGACGAGAATCCTCTTCCGCATGATGATATCCAAATGTAAAAACGTCCGAATCGTAAGATTCGTGATGCGGCCATCGTCCGTTCTCCGTTTGAAAATGAGGAGGAGGAAGGCGAGAAGAACTCCGTTCGAGCTGCTCCGTCGCGATAATTTTTAATTAATCTCGACGATTTGGCGGGGTTCGAGTCACGGTTATTAATACCCGTGCTTTTATCTTCGCCTCCCTCCTTGACCCGGACCCGCGTCAGCATTATTAATACGATTCGACGTCATTGTTATCAGCAACGAAGCCTCGTGGACGGGGCCTCGTTATCGCGAAAATCCTCTTCTCCTGAAGCTCATCAAAAAAAAAAAAAAAAAAAAAAAAAAAGAGAAAAGAAAAAAAAACGCGTCGTCCAGCGCGTCTCCCCATTTTTTTCGTCATCGGCCGGTGAGAAAGAACGGTGAGAGCCGAGGAGCTCGTTATCCGTGACAAGCCGAGACGATCGGCCGAAGGGATCGTTAAAAATCGCATTTTCCTAAAGGGACGTCCTAAGGAACGTTCGAAAATTTTGGCAAAATAGAGCTTCTCTGTTATTCCGATAGGGCGAAGAAGCACTTGATTCGTTGTCGTAATCAGACATCCGCTTCTCTCGTCTAACAACTCTCTCGCAATAGCGATCGATCCACGCTAGCTAGAAAAAAATTTCCTAGATTATTACACTCCTGTTCGTGGAGGGAGAGGAACATCCTCTTGATCGCGCCGGCGTTAAAAAGGCGTGGAAAAAAAAAAAAAAAACACCTGTTCCAAATTCCCAGTCGAGTCATCCGAACCTCGTCCTCGAAACGAGATCGCATCGATCTTCTCGATCGAGTGGAATGGAGAGGCATGCATTCCTCTCACGTCACGCAGTTCAGGGATCAAGATTTTCTATCTGAAATCTTTCGAAAATTGGGCTCGAATCGACGCCGTTGCTCGCGCGAGATTCCAACAATCGGTTGGAACGAACGAACGAGACGACTTCGTCCACGGGTGAGCGAGCAATGTTCGTTGGGACGCACGCGTTCCGTTGTTCACTCGAGCACCTCGGCGTCGCGGCATCGTGACGGGGAGGAAGAAGACACCGTGGAAGGCGTGGCTGTGCCCAGAGGAGAGACTGTCCGCGACTTGCAAAATCAGAAGACGCACGTGCAGTCCTCCGAGGCCCTGGCCTACCTGGCCCGTTTCCTGTTCAGCTTCGCGAGCTTGCGCCGCTTCAGTATCAGCTGATAAAGAGTGTCCAAACCCTCGTGAAGCCCCTCGCCGGTAATCGCGCACGCCGGTTGCACTCTGATGCACGCGCTCCCCGGCATCCCCGCCAATTCCAGCACGCCCAGGTGCTTTTCCAATTCGCCCACCTCTTTGGCACCTGTGGACATTCGGGAGGAACCGGTTCAAACGTTGACATTCCAGAAGGGGGGACGTGAGAGTAAACGATGCAGGGGTCGATCTTTCTTTCGGTTCTTCAGGGTTCTTCGGTTGTTCAGGGGTCAGGTTCGGAGAGATTGGGTTGATTCAAGTTCAGATCGAAGGAAGGAGGAAGGAAGTTGGAGGGAGAATTGGAATTTTATTTTCGAGGAGTGTTTTTTAAGATTCGTCGTTCCGGAAGGAGAATTGTCAAGCGGTCGAAATTAAATGATCGATGAAATGGTGGCGCGTATCGATCGGTCGATCGATCTCATTGTTAGGTGCCGTTCAATTTCAACGGAGACGGTTTAGTTTTTTATTATACGATGATTTGCATTTGGTTACGCAATAAGGCAGATAGAAAAAGAAAAATGTAGAGAAACCCGCGTAATCTCGCGAATGATGCGACTGATTTATTTATTTATTTTTTTATTAGAAGCAAATGTCGGATAAAATCAAGCGCTGTTCGTATATGTATATATATATATATCTTTAATCTTTAATCTAACCATGCTCCGTTATAAATTGCGGTCAAGTGCGTTTATACTCGTAGCGAAGCCATACTGTTCGAACCATACGATACGCCAATATTTTCCTGCCCGCTTATTCCTACTCTACGCTTCGAAACGAGTCTTCGAAAGTGATCCTATATTTATTTTTACGAATACGTAAAAAAACATCGAAACACGATTTTTTTAACTTTAAAGAATAAAAATTTTTGAATTTGAATCGAGACGCAAAATCGTCGTACGATTTCTAACGTTTCCTTAAAAAAGAAGAAGAAGAAGAAGAAGAATAAGAAAAAGAAAAAAAAAGAAAAAGGAAACACGTTTAATATTATGTCAGCAATCTGAGCAATCTCGTTTAGAAAAGAGGCCACGGTTGTCTTTATATAATCGGGGCGAAACGCCAAGTTAACACGATGCACACGAAACTGTGTTACCTGGCAGATCCTGCTTGTTGGCTAGGATCAGAATGGGCACACCGGCGTTATCCGGGCTCCTCGCCGTTCTGGTCAGCTCCATTTTGGCCTCCTCGAGCCGTTCCGCATCGCACGAGTCGACCACGAAGATAATACCGTCCGTGCATCTGGTGTAAGACTTCCATAACGGTCGTAATTTCTCTTGCCCGCCCACGTCCCATACGAGAAAATTCACACCTGCGACAAACCACGATGGCAATCTATTTATTTCCTCCTTTCCTTTCCTCTCCTCTCCTCTTCTCTCTCTCTCTCTCTCTCTCTCTTCGATGAACGATAAATCGTTCGTTCGAAATACGAAAGGGAATCTGTGGGAATCTGCGGTGTTTAGAATTTAGAAGAGAATTAATCGGAATTTTTAAACGTTTCGTTTCGTATCTCTGGATTTGAAAAGAAGAATGGATTTGAAAAATTCATTCTCACGGATAGAAAATGCTGCGCGAAATAATTGAGAGAGGTTGGAAAGCGACGTTTTTTCCTTTTTTTTTTTTTTTTGTCTCGCGAAATTGTTATCCCGAATGTAACGCGCATCCTAGTCGCTTTCACATCCTGCTTTATAATCCGAGGAAATGGATCTCACAGGACGGTTTCCTGCTACTTCTAGGAAACTATCGTCGTGATTTCTTTCTTTCTTTCTTTTTTTTTTTTTTGTCTTTTACCGAGAAAAAAAGTGGTACTTTCTCTGGAATACGAACGGATACGAAACGCAAAACGAAACGAAAGAGGAAGTTCTTTGACGCGATTTTCAACTCTCTCGCCGCAATTACCGGTATTATACCAGGTTTCTGGGACGAGCAGACCTACTCGTGCCGCAAGGAGGAAACAGACATCGACTTATTACGTTGACGCGCACGCGATAACTGTAATAATAAATGGGTTCCGCGTTAAACGTTATCCCAACCTCGTAATCGTTGCGATATTTCCATCCAGCTTCTATCTGGATCACGTTGTCATCTTTGTTCCTCTCTTCGCCAAAAAATCATTCGTCCAACCATTTTAATCCAAGCCTTCGATCGATATCTCTTCTATCGCGATATATAAAGCGTGTAATAAAATAAAATAAATGATATTTGTATTGTTTTTGCACTCGAAGAGTTTTTCGTCGAACCGACAACTCGAGACGATTTTCCGTATGTGAATTTCTTACTAAGCTAACTCAAAACTCGTTTCACGTACGTGTAATTAACTGTAGAAAACTTTTATATTTTAATATAAATGTATAAAGGAAGGAAATTTGTTGAATATTAAAGTCTATATCGTTGTTTTCTTGCGGATATTTTGTAAAGCCAAAGAGGGCATCCTCGGTTTCTCGGGGCAAGTGTCACGAGTGAAATGTCGTTCGATGTCTTTCACCTTTCTTATTTCGTCGAGAGCGAATTTTATAATCCTTCTTGACTCCTGTTAACGTAACGTGCTTTCACATTCACCGTCTCTTATTATTCTTATTTATATACACCTCTTGCTTCGTCTCTATCTCTTCATCACTGCTTCCCTTCTCTCCATCGTTATCATTACCACACTCTATGCTTACTTAAACTCGAACACGATCCAATTTGAGATAAGAAAATCTAACTGTTTGATATTATATTATAAAGATTATAAAGGAAATAGGTGAAGGAAAGTTATTGAAGCGATATTCTAAAAAAAAAAAAAAAAAATCAATCATAAATAAACGGTGGCCGAGAGGTCAGCAGTCTCAGAGGTTGCAAAGGTTTAGAAATATTTTAGAATCGAGGAGTTAGAATAGAAAATTCGCGTTACCTTTCGCTTTCCCGATGCCACCACGGATTCTCTCGCAGTTGAAGCCAATAGTGGGCACTGTGTTCAAGTATTGGTCGAACTTGAGCCGATACAACGCGGTGGTTTTCCCGGCGCTGTCGAGGCCCAGCATGGCCACGTGGAGCGGCGTTCCCGTGGGAAGTGCCTCGAGGAAGCCGCCGCTCGTGCCGCTCCTGCCCATCCCGGCACCCATTCCTCTCCTTCCTCACCACCTCCTTCCTCCCTCCTTCCTATCGCCACCACTTTTCCACCTCTAACCCTCCTTCCTCGCCTTTCTTTTAACTGGCATTTAGCTACCCCCCTTATCTACCTTCCCTCCACGATCGATCGCTCGGTTGATCTCCTCCACTTTCTCCTCCTTCCTTTCTCTTCTTCTTCCTCCCTCCAACCAAGCCGGTTCCCCCTTCAAAATTCCCTCCTCTCCTCTACCTCATGCCGAATTTATTCCCTCTCCCTCTCCCTCCCTCTCTCTCTCCCCCTTTCTTTTCTCGCAATCCTCCTTCCCTCCAATTCTCTCCACCACGCGTTTTATCCCTCCATGCCAACTCCGCGTACACTGGGACACTGGTCTAGCTTTCGATTCTCTCGTCTCCTTTCTTCTTCTTCTTCTTCTTCTCTCTCTTTCCTGTTTCTTCTACTTTGCTTCTCGCGATCCTCTCCGCTTGGACTGGTGGATACAGGCGGTCGTCCCGTCCGTGGGCCAAAGTCGGGGAGAGAAAGAGAAAGACAGAGGGGGGAGGGAGGCTGCTCTCCTCCGCTTTCGATGCTCGTCCCCGCCGTAAAAGGACTCGCTTCGAGGCCACGATCACTACCGCACCGGCTGAAAATGAAAGGAGAAACGTGTTAGCGATGCCTGTACGCATTGCAGCCGCGCTTTTTCCAAATCGTCTCTCTTTTTCCATCCTGCCCTCCTCCACTTACCGATTTCAATATACCAACGGGTGTTATCAGAATCGTACCTTCTTTTCGTCTCTTTCGAGCGCTCTGAAAAAAAGCTATTCTTAACTCGTTGACTGCCGCGCCAACGAAATCTCCTTCAGGTTATGTGTACCAAGCGTACTTTGTTGGGTACTTCCATCGATGTTTTAGTAAATGCGAGTGATAGCGAGAATAATTTGTTTTCATCATTTCGTTAGATCCTAACTTGTCACCTCTCATTCTATAGTTCGAATCTTTGAGTAACGAGTGGTACAACTTTTAAAATTTTTGCCCTAATTCGTTCCAGTGTCGAAAAGAAAAATGAAAGAATCGTGTCAACTTTTTGTCTAAATTGTCCTGGCCAATCTCAACTTTGTATAGCATGCTTTAAAGTTTTAATAAATTTTTTTAATAAACCATTTTTGTATCAATAGTTTTATTAAGCCCTGTGGAATATCTCTCCAAATACCTACGAAGATACCTACGAATATCTTCCAAATACCTTCGTAAGTGGTCAAATAAGCTGAATATACATGTGACGTGGTCCTATGAGAACTTTTATTGTCGCTCGAATATGGGTGTCGTGTTAAAGGATAATTTGTCACTGGTAGGATATCGATGTACTCGCGTGATCCAACGATGCGTGGAATTTTGGTGTGGGCAAAAATGTCGATCGAAGTATTCTTTTCTTCGTTGTTTCAAAAAAATCAATCCTTGAAAGGCGCTTTTCACGTTAACACATCTACGCGCACACGTATTTCGAAGCTCTGTCTATGTAGAGGTAGAGACAAAAGAGCGGTGCATAAAGGCGAGAGATACGAATCGCAGTTGGTCGTTGAAAGGTTGCCAATTAACCGGGAGATATTTTTAAAACGGGAGAACCGGTGGTCGAATCGCGTTTATCGGTTTCCCCATCCGTTAGAAAATATCTCGCTCCGATATCGATACCTTTTCGAGAAGCCGCCATCATCCGTGGAACATTCGATTCCTGCAATTTGCGGGGGTATCTAGACAGGATAACGAGCAGGATGGTAACTTCATTAAAACGCATCGAGAAGTAATTAAACCGGCGATCCAGAAGTAACCGAATTGCAATGAATCGCGGCTAACAAGGCATTCTCCGCTCGTTGCATCGATCTCACGCGTGCACGATACATCATCATTCGCCCCTCCCCCATTCTCCCAACAAATTCTTCCCCCTCTTTCAATTTTCCAATTTTTCTCCACGCGGAAAAAATAAAATAAAATAAAGACTTTCGAATGGCGAGGAGCGCTTTTCTTTCTTCTCCCCTCCCTCCGGGGAGATAAAATAATGATGGAAGCGAAAACCGCCTAAAGCCCGTCGTAAAACACTCTTAAACACGCTGGATCGGCGTTAGTTGGACAAGGATTTTCCACGAGAATTTTCCATTTGAGAATCGTAATCGAAAACTCGAATCGATCGTTTAAAGACTTTAACTTTTTTCCATCGCGTGAAAAGAGAAAGGGGATTATTGAATTCGAAAGTGAATTGAACCAACTGTACGACAGATAATTAGAGAGCGTAACTTATTCCGTGAACTGATTCCAGATTAATGGCGCGATTTTGAAGGACCATCCTTCCGGCGGAGGGAAAAAGAACGAAGAGAGAATCCCACTAACCTTGGCAATAAGTGATACAAGTCTTCAACCACTCCGCATGCAAATCCGCCGGGCGAATATTCCTGTTCTACGAGGCGCGATTAATCTCGTTCCTCCGGTCGGCAAACTTCACGGATAACACCACGGCTACAGGAGTAGAAAATTCTGCTCGTTGATGAGGATTATGACACGCGCCAAGAAATTCTGCGCGAAATAACTAACGAAGGCTCGTATCCCTTCCGAATATCGGCTCCGAACTTCTTTATCTAGCGAGCAAGAATTCAAGGGACGAGTTGTTCAAAGCTGTTCTAGATTTACTATATTACAGTGTTGCCGTGAAGGGAAATGGTTACCTTAAATATGTGGAAGGAAAGATGAACGAATTTATTGAGAAATAATTCTTCGTAATGGAATTGAAAAATTAATTAAGAGTTCGAACAAAGTTACTTTGAATAATGATAATAATAATCATTTGAAAATAAACTCGAATACCATTATTCGTAGCCATCACGGTTCATCAACTCTTCGTATAACACAGCCTCGGGGCTACGGTTAACCGCGGTTATTCGAAAGCTTTGAATAATAAATTATTCAAATAACTTTGCTCTTTAACTTCCATTAAAAATTTACCTCCGTTGCCGATTAAGCCTTTTAATATTCGAATTTTTATCTTTCGATCTTCGTCGAACAGTTACGCTTCCTTTCGAATTGTAACGAATATTCATAATTCTTGAACAATGAAAATTCTTGAAAATTTAAAGATTTTCTTCGAAAATCCTTCACAGTAGAAAAACATTAATAGTATAATTCCTAGATAGATGAGTCTCGGGTAAATTCTCGAGCAACCGTGAAAAACCGTGAATATTCGTCGTGCCGATAAATCGGATGGAAAATGTTATTTCGAGTTCCTTGAACCGATCAGAAACGGATTCGAGTGTCGCGACCGAGCACGACTGTAGAATAATGGTAAGCATAAATTACGGTAAGAGAAACAATCAAAAGGGAGGATCGCGGCACGAGCGGCTCGGCGAGCATGGAATCACGGTGGCCAACGATGATGCCTCTCTCCTTTTATCTCTACGCCTGTTGAACGGCCTTAGAGCAGGGAGGCTATTTTTAGGCGGAATAAAGCGTGCAACAACCGGACGAGAATTAAAAAGTTTCTCTAAGTTGGCTGGCCGTCCCGTTCCTCCTCGCGAAAGCGAGGATGGAAAAACAGTTTAACGAGGCTACAGTCGGCCGGTTCGATAAAGGGACGACGAGCGACTCTCTGTTCGCTATAAACAGAGCGAGGTGGCGAGAAATTTTTGGCGAAAAAATTGCACCCGACCGGGACGGGGCTGGGATTGAAACTAAAATTGAAACTGAAATTAGACTTCCAGTGTCCACTCTCGATGGGATTTCACCGACCGAGGTATTAAATCGACAACTCTCGAAGTTTCGAGTATCGTTTTGCTCGCGAGTTTTGCTCAACCGAGCGTGAAATATTGTTTTGCAAAAATGCGTTGGAATTTTCTATTCTCCATCGATACCCCGCTGAAATTAAACACTGAATTAAATTTTAATGTTTGAGGCAAGGGATTGATAAATTGGTTTAATTGGTTAATTTTCAAAAATTCTGGATATTTCGAACGATAAATCTCTCATTGTTAGATCGAATCGTATAAATATCGAAAATTTATTTAATCATAGAACGGGTAGGCACGATGAAATTAAACTGAATTAAATTTTAATCTTTCAGGTAAGCGGTTAATAAATTGGATTAATTCGTATTTTGAAAAATCCTGGATATTTCGAACGACAAATCTTCCACTGTTACATCGAATCGTATGAAAATATTTAACACTCGATTCCGTGAAATTAAATTTTAACCTTTGAGGCAAGGAATTAATAAATTTGATTATTTTGAAAAATCCTCGATATTTTGACAAGTCTTCCATTATATCGAATCGTATAAATACATTTAATGTTCGTTTCTCGAATTAAATTTTAATGCTTGATGCAAGGGATCAATAAATTGGATTAATTTCTATTTTGAAAAATTCTGAATATTTCGAACGACAAATCTTCCACTGTTACATCGAATCGTATGAAAATATTTAACACTCGATCCCGTGAAATTAAATTTTAACCTTTGAGGCAAGGAATTAATAAATTTGATTATTTTGAAAAATCCTCGATATTTTGACAAGTCTTCCATTATATCGAATAATATAAATACATTTAACGATCGTTTCATCGATTCTCGAATTAAATTTTAATGTTTGAGGCAAGGGATCAATAAATTGGATTAATTCGTATTTTGAAAAATCCTGGATATTTCGAACGACAAATATTTTTACATCGAGTCGTATAAATACGAAAACATTTAACCATAAGTGAACGGATAGGCTCGTTCCACCGAGGCGCTTCCTGTTTATTGTTCCGGTGTTCCGGTATCTTTTTTTCGTCAAGTTAGATGAATCCTTTATTCTTATTTCCGCCACGATAGGATCCGTATTCGTTCCGTATTCGTTCCTCGATCCGATCGTTCCGTTTTCCGTGTATAAACGCGTGGACAATGGAATCGATTCCGGACGAGAAAAAAAAAAATATATTTCTCGATAAGGTCTTATAATAGATCATCAGAGAATCGTTCGACGAATCATTCCTTTCTCCTCTTCTTTTTTCCCCTCCCTTTTCGTCCATTGTTCCCAAGATCACCATTTTCTCTAATGATGCAACTTGTCACTTTTGTTCTTCCTTCTTAACGAATCCTCGCCAATTACGACCCCTTCTCTCCAGGCTTATTTACCTATTTAATTGTACGCGACTACGGAGAGACGTGCAATTTTCCACCTTGGTGGAATATATATATATATATGTGTGTGTACGCGCTTCCTGGAACAACAATCGAGATAGTTGGAATGAAAAATAATAATGTGAACATGATTCGATGAATCGTTGCAAAAGATACGAATCGGCTTTGCAGTATTTTTGACGATCGATGCAAATTTAAAATTTATCGTCGGATCAAAAAAAAAAATTTTCCAAAATCCGTTGAATCATTGATATCACGTGGTACAATTATATTAATATTATTAACTTGTACCGATAAAATTAATTAGAATTTCGATACGAAAGAGAGGAAGAAAAAAAATCGATATCACGAATCGTATTTTTCGAACGCGAGGAACGTAATAACTCGACACTCGAATCTGTTTCGATAAACTCTTAACCTCTTAAACCGGCCGTTTACGAAGGCTGAGACGAAACTCGGTAATCGGTGAACGTGGTGGCGAAGTGAATTTAAAGAAGCGAGGCCGCACAAGGAACACGAGTCGGGCACAGGCAGGCAGGTAAACCGCAAGACAAACACTCGATACTCGTTTCGTCTGTTTGCGTGTAACTTGGACCTGGTCTATTCGCTTCTAAATATAAATACTTGCTACATTTCTCAATTGTGGACAATTCCATTAAATTATCATTCTTCGCAGGATATTCCCTATCACCAGAAATCGTAATAAATAAATCGCTCGATAGCCAACTTTCCACCGTATCCTCTTTTTCCCTCCCTCGTTAATAGGATAAATTTGTTGCGCCTTTTTTTTTTTTTTTCTTCTATCGAACAGCGCGATTAAAGGACATAGATCGAGGAGCAAGGAATGGAATTTTTCGTTCGAAAGGAATGGAGCAGGGATAAATATGGGATGAGGTGGATAATAAAGGGAAGAAGGAAGGCGACTAGTGCTAACGAGTTTCGTGAGAGGGATGGACCGCGTTTCCAAAAAGATTGGAAGGGGGGAGAGGAAGATGAAAGGACGAGGAGAAACGCGTGTTCGAAAATGTTACCGGTGGCAGGTGTGGCGGACTGGTCCAGGAAAAAAAAGGAGATTAAAGTGGGTCGGGATGCAAGCCAATGCAGATGCACATGCACCAGATGCAGTTTACAGATATTGCTGCCAATACCTCGCCTTCCTTTTTTTTTTTTTTACGACCCCCTGCCATATTTAGTTTTCCCGGATCGAATGAAACGTGCATTTATTAACGCCGTGCCCCCGTAATTAAACGTAAACGAACGAGCGTGGGCGGCAAAATGGGATAAAATAATACTACAACGAGGGATAAAATAAAAGGAGGAAAAATTCGCGATTAAAATTAGAAGAACGGGGGTAAGAACGAAGTTATAATTTTCGACGTATGAAGCTATAATTTTCGATGTAGCTATGGTTCAATTTTTACGGGGCGATCGATTCGCCAAGATGAAAACGTTCGTCGTAGATTTCCATCCTCGCGAATATTTTTATTCCGAGGAAATTTTCGAAACAATTAACCGTTTCGAGGAAATATTTTTAAATTTCTCAGGTTAAAATTATATTCGATTAAATTAAGGAAAAATAAGGGATGCCTCGAAAATTCCAATTATAAAATAACCTCGACTCGCCAACGATCATTAATTTTCTATTTCCCAACATCTTCTGCATCTCCCGGAATAATACATAATGGGTTAAACGTGTGTTAAACGTGTGTTAAGATCGATCCATGAATAATTCACGCGATTCGAATAAATTTCTTCGAGATTTCGAAGAAAACGATCGATACGAAAATTTCGCTGTTTCGATTTGTATTCATCACGATGAACGAACAAACGTCACGGTTCATTCTCGATTATGAACGACGCTGTTAACGAACGTTCGATATAATTAGAGGGCGAGCTCGAGGAAAAATGCAACACGGGATTCGATGTAACATTAACGAGACTCGGGTCTCTTTTTTCCTTCACATCGAAACGTTTACAAAAAGGGGATCGAGAGAATACAAACACACCCTTGGCGAACCGCCATTAATTTTCACTCGCTGCTCTCTTTCTCTCTCTTTTTCTTTTCTTTTTTCTTCTTTCCTGCGGCTTTCCTTCCATTTCTCTTCGCCGTTTTTCTCTTCCTTTCTCTTGGATCTCACGATTTCGAAGATAAGGTCTGTAGATAAATCAACGCGAACTTTAACAAGAAATATATCTCCACACGCTGGTATTTTACAATTTTATCTGTTACGATGGTGTGGAGAGATATTATTGAAGAGAATGATCCGAAGAATGATTCTTCTTTAGAAAGAAGAATATTCGAATTTGTCTCTCGATCGATAGCATAGATCATTTAATATATCGAATTTTGACGATTCTTTGTTCTTTAATATTAAAGATTTTTTTAATATTAATATATAATATATTTAATATATCGAATTTGACGATTCTTTATTATATCTTTATTTTTTTTACTCTTCAAGAGAAACACGCGATTCTTCTTTCAAATATTCGTTTGTTCCTCGATCGACAGCATAGATCATTTAATACATCAAATTTTGATTCTTTAGCACTATTCTTTAATATTGAAAATTTTTACTATATTAAATGTTTATTTAATTCAATCTCTAATTTGAAATTCATCCTTAATCCTTTTAACCTAACTTTTTTTAATTTAAAATTAATCTGAATCTGAATTATTCTATTGAGAAAACAAGTCAACACGGTTATTTTGTCTGTACAAAATATAATTACTCCCAGGTCGAAGCGAACACCTCGAAAATCTCGAGTGAAAAGAAGTTTAAATATTTGCGAAGGGATGTTCGTTTCAAGTGCAGGGTTAAGGGAGCAGAGACAAGAACGAGCATCGCGAATAGAGGCTGAACGATGACCCAGAACGCCAGATTTCTCTGCTCGTGTGTATTTGTCTCTCTCACTCTCTCTCTCTCTTTCCCTCGTCGACTCTGGTTTAAATTTGATTTACCTACTTTTGCACGTGCATGTCAATGTACCTGTCTTCTCGGATCCCGTGCATTCGAGGTCGCATAAATTAACGCATAAAGTAAACGCGTCCACCTTCTGAATATTTATTTAAAAAAAAAAAAGAAAAAACACACACGCGCATATCACACGTTTCTCACGATTCTTGCATAATCTCGTTGAATAACGTTCAATCCTCGTAATCCGTCGTGAAAAAGATGAAAAGAGACAAACGCGTGTCCAACTATGGAGGCAAGTAGTTTCGTGCCTCGTATCAATTTCGAAATAAATATTATTCAAGAGGAGTTATCGTTCTATATATGAAAACGATACACGACAAACGATAAACGAAATTACATCGTTGAAAATTTGGAACAGCGATAAATTTTGAGAGATTATCGCCGTTCCATGAAATATCGCTATACAACAACAACAACAACAACTTTCCTTCTTCGTTCTCTTTGAACGAGTTTCTTAAATATTTAGGCGAGTTTAACATTGAAATTGCGCCGAAAAACGAGTTTCCAGAGAAAAAAACAACGAGAAATGACCGATGATTACATTATTACACTGGATTATTATGGAAAATGTGTTTTTCACATTTTTTTAAGAAAATACGTTAAAATCGTGGAACAGAAAATCCTCTATATCAATCGAAATACGTATCGTCTCTCTACCATCTTTCTATCTCTGAACAGAAATTTACGCGAAGAATTGAAAACATTGCATTCAAAATTTATCGATCTGTATTCGCGAATATTCGTTCGCACGCGTATTCAGAGTTCTTTAGAGAACGCGAGCGAAATAAGCTCGTTTCGATCCAACATGATTCGATGGATGGACGTTTCCCTGGGAAATTAGTTGGCCGGTGAATACCGTTTTGGAATTCCACGAAAACGTGACACACACGATCGTTAGATCGTAGGGGAAATCGGTAATAATTCCCTCCGAAATGGGTAAACCATTAAGGAAAATGGATGGCGTTATTCAATGCTGATAACCGATCGAACAGAATCGATAACAGGATCTCGCATTCCAAATCTTTTGGCGTTTATGGCCGTGGAACAACGGTAAATGGGAATGTCGGTAGATACTATTTATGGAAAAGGTTTATGGCGAATAAATAGGATCGACGAATCGAAACGATTTCGTGTTCGGCATTTAAGGCGATCGCAGCGCGAACAAAATGATCGCTAACGTAATGTATACACTCGTAATTTTCCTATCGAACGAGATATCGCACGCTGAGGCAAACTAATTCTTAACTGATTCGTACGATCCTATAAATCAGATACGACAAAGATCGTGGAGATCATAAAATCGATGATCGTTTCTCTTATATTTTCCTTTTCGTAATATATCCCCCTTTTTTTGCAAAATCGCGTTAAAAATTTTGTGATCGATCCGAGATACTTTTGTAAAAATTTGAAATCTTTGTAAAAAAAATTAAATCGTAATCGAAAAGAGTAGAAATGCAGAAATTCTAAAAATTACGTTTCTTTTTTTAGAAAAAATTCTTGGGATATTTTTAATCGATCAAAGGATCTCTTTCATAATAGACGATACATAGTTCTTTTTTTCAAATTTATATAAAAATGTAAAAAAAAAAATAAATAATCGTGATGGAGGATGTCTCGAAAGAAATGAAAAATTCTAAAAACTACGTTTCTTTTTTTATTTAAGAAAAAATTCTTAAGATATTTTTAATCGATAAAAGAATTTCTTTCATAATAGACTTTTTTCAAATTTTCATAAAAATTGAAATCGTGCTAAAAATTATTTCGAACGTATCTTTTATGAAAAGAAATAATCGTAAACGAAGAGTTGGATATATACAAAGTTCTAAAAGTTGAGGAAACTATTCTTAAAGGATAAAATTCCAGTCGTGATAATCCTTAAACTCTTATTCGGCAGAGAAAAATTCTTGCTATCGTAGAAAATGAAAAGGGGAGGATATATAAAAAATGTTCAATTACGAGAAAGAATATCTGGCGGATTGGAATTATCAGGGTTCATGGCGTGAAGCATTTACGATGCAACGCGAGACGTTCGATGCAACGCGAGACGTTCGATGCAACGTAAGATGTTCGCTCCCACTGTTTATAAACTTGGAAATCGTGAAACAGATGTATTTTGAGGTTCATAGTCGATCCGAACACGCGAAGTGCGTTTAAATCAAATTTAAACGAGTGATCGGATAAATCGTAATATCTCTACTCTATCCATCATTTTTCAATGAAATTATCAGAAACGATGAAAAATAATAAAGTGAAAATAAAAAAAAAAAAACGATAACGAATCGTGACGAAAACGTTCACGACGAAAATTGTTCGATAATCGCGATCGAGATAACGAAATGGTAATTTGCCAATCGATCCAATGGATGCAATCTATAATTTAATCTCGATTTCGATGAATCGCGATAAGAATCGCGGAGGTGTTATGGAAAAAAAAAAAAAAAAAAAAAAGAATAAAAAAGAATTTCTCGATATATCGGGAAGCGATACGTCGAGCGCTTTGTTCAAAGGTGGAAAGCGTTTTACGACGATAAGATGAAATCGTTAGAAACGAATGAAAACGCGGCTTTAAAACGTTCCTCGCCTCGAATTCTTCGCGTAGAGTGACGTTACGTGAGAGCGAGATTTGGGTCTGTAATTTTCAGCAAAAGCAAGATAATTAAGCTTTGCCGGTTGATCGTTTTAGTGATTCGCGTAGAAACGGTCGGGTAGCAATGCCCGTAAGGCACGAATACGTTACGAAAGAGGAATTTCAGTTAACGACGCGACGTTGTTAATTCAAAAATAAGAAATGCATAATCCAAACTTACGATCTTTTTTCCACTTGTTTTAGAGAATATCGTGCACGAGGAATTGTCCCGTATATCGAAACGGTTTCTAGAATCTCGATTTATATATTATTATGTTTCTTGGAAAATTGACGAAGGCCGTGGAAACTTTTGTGGACGGACTTGGGAAACGTGTTAATCCCAAACGTGTTAATCGTTTTTGCATAAACGGAATACAGCACGGAACGGAATACAGCACGAAACGGAATACAGCACAGAACGGAATACAGCACAAACGGAATACAGTTTGACGGATTTATTTGTTCGAAGAAGATTCGAACTAAGTGAGAGTTCAAAAGAGTCGAAACTGATCCTTAACCTCAACTCCTCGTTGGCTGATTGGTGGCGCACTTGAGTGTCGCGAATTGGTGGCGATATTCGGTACTTCAACTCAGTTACTAGGATGCGTAGCAGAGGCTACTGTGACAAGTACGGGGCTTGTTACACCAGGCTAGTTAAACGTTATTTCTCTGCATTAGGCGTACTATCTGGAACGCGGGACTTTACGAGGGGAAATCAGTTTATCGAGCAAGTGGACCTCGTAACTCACGATCTCTCTCTCCGATAACCCGCACCTAACGATCCACCGACGCCGTTCCCCTTATCAGGATGCTAATAACGGTGCCACGCGGTGTCAAACTTTGCGATTTCTGGATAGATCGGGGACACTGGTTGAAAAATTCTTCAAAATCATCGAACGAGTCGAAGAGATCGAAACGTGTGAACCAAAAAGAATAAGAAATAATTATCGAGTCGCGTTGAGAAAAATTGATTTTGTTTGATTTAAAGCGGCCGCGATGAGAATAGAAAATTTATTTAAAGAAATGAAGAAAAGGAAGAAAAAAATTTTCGATCTCGAAGTTTAACACAGGACCAAATTCTCCCTATAGCTATATAACTTACGCGTAATATATTTATGTACCCTTATATCATACTGTTTCCTGTTTTCTCAACAGAGGGCGTAATCGGCCGAAATTCGAGAAAATGGCCGATTAATCTCTCGGAATCGGGGACGGGTTATTAATAGAGGGACGATCGGTGGAAAATTCGTCGGTCAGAACAAAATTAAACCGGGTATTTGGCAGCATCCATGGAATGTGAAGACGTTGAGACAATTTCGTACGATGTCAAGGCTATTATCTCGTTTAATAATAATAGAAAATACCAGAGAGAGAGAGAGAGAGAGAGAGGTGGAATCCTTGCGGATCAACGCAATGACGCGTGTATGCAAGCATGCGGCGAAACCGATGCCATATACATATACATATACATACACATATACATATATATATATGCACGCGAGAAACTGGGTGTTAATTAGACGAATGACTGAATTAGCGGCGTTTATCCATGGGAAGATTGTGGTGTTGCCTGTATTTCACTTTTATACCGCGAAAGTAGATCTCCCGTTCAATTTCACCGCGATTGAATTTAAATTCCTCGAGTTACTTGTCGTTCCCTTATTCGAGGAACAATGAGGATAGGCCCGATATGCTCCTCTGCTACTAAGAGCCTCTTCTACGATTCTCAAGCTACGATTCCATAAGTCAATTACATGCTAATTAGAGAGGCTTTTGTGGGATTGTTCTAGCGGAGAAAACGGAATTAACAGGTTTTCTAATAAAACGTGATTTATCGATGTTGCATTTGGCGCATCGGAGGAGAGTTTGAGAGGAATTGAAATTATATCGAACCAAAATAATATGAATCGAATGCATCCAAGTATCCAGATTTCTAATTGATGGGATCTGATTTCCACACGTGGAAAGCTCTCTGCTAATTATCTCGAACCAACCAATATACAACGAAACATAGATAAATCATGCCGTTCAGAGATTTGGCGAACGTGTTACTGAAAATATAAGGCGAAACCTGTAAAATCCTGTCGAATTCCTCTATTTTATCCGCATTTCCTCGAGGAAAGAAATAAAATAGAGAGACGTATCATCAGTTTCGTATATCTGTTTGTAACTTTTTCTCTCCAGTTTTCTTTCAGAAGGGAGAAACGATTATTCGACCGAGAAATAAATGGGAGAACAATGGGAGAAGGGGAACAAAATATAGAAGTCACGATGTTGCATCGAAAAAAAAAGGCTAGTATACACGCGAAAAAGGTATTCAGTATCGTTGGTGAAACGTGGCGTAATCCGTAACGACGTTGGTAATAACGTTCTTGCGAGAAAGAACGATCGGCGATCACCGATACGACCCACTTGGACGTCCGACACTAGCCTCTGGCCAAGTATCGAGGACAAAAATTTTATTCGATACATTTCCAATCTTATCCTCCGACTGGTGAAAACTTCTCGAAAGCGCGAAATTCTATCGGATTTCTGAAAAATTCAGACGGGAATTCAGAAGGATCGACGCTAACTAACCAAAAAAATAGGAGGAAAAACACAGTCGACGTCCTCGTTGATTCTGACGATGGTTCCTTCGATAAATTGAATCGAATTGAGCTCAGCCTTGGGGGAAAATTCGAGGGAGGATAATATAAAATTCTGTGGATCTGGGGAATCGGTGAAAAATTCGAAAAGAAAGAAGATACATAGTTAACGTGGAAATTGTTCTCCGACGATAAGTTTCTTAGGAAAAATGCAAAAAAATCGAGTCGAAAAATCGAGAGAGGTCTCGCGCAATTTTGCACGCCTCGAACACGATTGCACGCAACCATGGAAAAAAAGAAAAAAAAGAAAAAAAGAAAAGAAAGGAACAAAAGGAAGAATTGGCGTGAATTACGCGATTCCTATCGTTCAAATAATTTCCACGAAATGGACGATTCAAGTGTTTCGAATTTTCGTTAAATGGATAGCGGCGACTCGAGCGTGTTGCGCGCAGCCTGCCTCTGTCTCTGAATGCACATTCTGCACGCATGCCCCGGAATAATTACAATTTCCGTGTGCGTCTTACGCATTCGTGATTATTATTTTTCCGGTGAACTGGCCTCGTTCCCGTTACCCCGGCCATATATCGAGAAACGACAAAGATCGATAAGATGGATAAAATAAATCAATTAATATACAACCCTCGAGAACGAGAAAACCGAGATCGATTATTTCGCGACAGATGTTCACGGAAATTTTTCTTTTGAAAATTTCTTCTTTGAGAAGACGCGAGAAGTTTGCAAACGTTTCGTCGGAAATATAGTAATATATACTCGACTCCTTCTTTATACAATGCGGTTGTGCTGCAATCGCGGTGCACGAGAGAGCCCGACACGTTTCAGCAAAAAACAAAAACAGGAAGGAAAAAAATAAATATCGAAGAAGGCTTTCACTTCACGCCCGATGAACAGGAGGAACTTTTCGTTTCGAGGACTTTTCGTTTCGATTCCGCGGCACGCGCGATCTTTTAAATTCTCCATCTTCGAAATTTCGGATAAAATTTCGGGGAAAATAGTTGTTTTTTTTTTTTTTTTATTTATACGAGAAATCATCTCGAAGAAGAGATGTAGATCCTTCATTAATCGTTAAAATTAAGCATACACGGATTAAAATCGTATGGTACGTTTATCAAGGCATTATACTAATATTTTAAGAGCAAGTGGAATTTTCTTCCGGTTCCATTCCATTTTTCGCGCGTAAAAATCTTGGCATCGGTTGACATTGATATCGAAATCATCACATTGATATCGGGGAGGAAAAATGTGGGGAGGGGGAGGGAGGGATCATCACACAGGAGTTGCGCGTTCCAAGCGCAAGTTGTTCACCCGAAGAACTCGTGACGCAGTGAACCGGGATGATGCTCGATAACATACCGTTACACTGATGTAACAGACCTGTCGGCCCGTAAACTTATTCCTGCGTACAAATACACGCGAGAAAAAGAAGGGTACAGCCTTGGCGATCGCCAAGAGGAAGATGAAGAAGAAGAAGAAGAAGAAGAAGAAGAAGAGGAGGAGGAGGAGGATCGTTTCAAGGATGACCGATCATTGCCAATTAAACACCTCCAAGAATCTTTTTAACGGCTCTAAACTCATAAATATCTCGCCATTTCCATTATTGACTTTATTCCATGGAATGGAAATTCTATCTTCTATTTGATACACAGGAAGAAATGTACGTGAATGTTATTTCTCTACTTGAATTTCATGGCCAGTGGTTTGCGAAAATTCATTTTTCAAGATACAGAATTAATAAAAAGATGATTCGTTGATAGGCTGTCGAAATTATTTTCAACGATTGCGCTTCTTCGACATTTAATCGTTTGAATCTAAAATTTTTTAAGTTAACGTTGTACGCGAATATTCTTACGTGCAGGCCTACCTACATAAAAGCGTTGCAAAAGCTATTCGCCTAACTGTTCAATCTCTTACGATTTATCAAATACCCATGAACGTACACTCGAGTTCTCGAGTACACGCGTAATCGTGCGCATTCTGAATTCTCTTTAATTTAAGAATCCCCAATCCGGCACGAGCACGAGCTTCCTAACGACGTCCATTATTATTAATGATGCCGTCGGACATCCAGTATGTGAAACGCAACTGTTGCTCTTACGGAACTTTATCTTTTTTTCTTTTTTTTTTTTTTTTTTTTCTCTCGAAACGATGTCCACCGCGAGAAAATTACACGAAATCACGATGCTGCTGGTTTTCACGCATCCATGCGCATAATGAACTGGGTAAATGGGCCAGGGGCCGAACAATCTCGTCGCTTCTAACACGAATGTCCGAGGAAAGTGGGTCTCGTTCCTTATCAATCGTCTTATCGATGGAACCGCGCCCAACTTAATCCAAGAAACGATAGTGTGTCCAGGAAAAAAAAAATTCATTTGTAAAATTATTCCGTAGAACATCGATGCCAATGCCGCAACGAGATAAGATCGAGCTTCCTTATCTTAATCTTCTTTTTCTTCTTCTATTTCGATCATTCGATCTTGATTTAATTATTTCTACGGATAATTTAATTAATTATACGTTATTCGTAATCGTAAGGGAACGTGACTCGATCGATCATCAAATTATCCGCCATAATTTAAGAAAGATTGCAATTTTGCAGCTTCGTTAAAGACTTCGTTTTCGCATTCATCCGAGAAACTTTCACCCGTCTTTTGGCGTGGAATTGGCTCGTTGATTCGCGACCAGCTCGGTTATTAGCATATCTGACGGTGAATTGAACTCATTATGCACGGTTTCTGGTACGGCTACCAATGCATCCGTTGTAAATAAACAATGGACATTGCATCCATTGTAGTTAGAGAGCCATTATACCCTCCGTCGGCGGTCTTTATGTCGAATTCTATATAAATATAAAGGAGAAATCAGAGTGGATTCGTACGTATTATACATCGTATTTCTCTTCCTTTTTTTAAAATCCCAAGTTTTATAATTTCCATGTGATCACGAAAATTCGTATATCCTCCGATCGTATATCCTCGAACGATATACGATCTACCTTTACATAACAGGTATATAAATCACGATTGGTGGTGAGACGAGGACGTATCTACCCTGTCGATATCGTGAATAATAATTTTTTTATCGCAATGTCGATCGTTTAACGATTTTTAATTTTTTTTTTCTTTCTCTCTCTCTCTTTCTCTTTAATTTCCACGATGATCGATCGATGACGATAAATATAATAATTTATTCGATCCATTATATTTTTTTTTGAAAAACGAGAAAGATCAGTGATATTTGAAGCACGGGCAATTTTCGATCGATCTATTAATTTCAAAACTCGTTTTTTTTTTTCTTTTAAACAGGTTTTATCCATTTCTTCCTTTCTGGCAGAAAAATAGCACACGCATCCATGGATAAAGGCCACCTGTCGCGATCGTTCAACCCGTGCAAATCAATTTTCATACACGACCGGTGCACCTTCGTTCATTCAGTAATCGAGTGCAAGCGTTGTCCCACTCACTTTTACGAATCCCCCTCCCCTTCTCTCCCTCCCGTTTTATCCCTTTCATCTGTTTCCCCCCTCGATATGCTTATGCACCGTCCACGTTTTCATCGAATATCCTGTGTTCCCATTCGCGAATCCCGTACATCTCCGATAAATTCTTCGTACGAAATCGATCCCAAACACGAAAATTCGGACACGATTCACCCGTTCATCCGTTCATTGGATTCCGGAAAAGAATCGAATTTCTACGGTAAGATTTCTAAAAATGTAGCAATAAATCTCCAAAAATCGTAAATCCGCATTGCATAATAAATGAAAGCAACTATCATTTTTTTTACGATCTTCTGAAATTTCTTCCTAAGATTCTCCTCGCAATTAATCTCAGGGATCGTAAAATATTCCAGAGAGAATTTACTTTCTCGAAAATGGCTGATAATTTCATTTTTCTATACGCGGAAACTTGTGGTCCTCTTTCTTCTTTTTCTTTTTTAAAGGAATAACACGTGTTCCTCTCGAACCAACTCGAAGTTTCACTCGATCAATTTTCTCCCCTCCAAAGAAAAAAAAAAAAAAAGAAAAAGAAAAAAGACGCATAATAAAGAATTTATTATCGATCGTTAAATTCGCCACGAACGAGCCACGAAAGTGTTTGGCTCGGAGTGTAGATGTTCGAGAAAGTCGACGAAAATGATTTTTCGCGGAGGCGAAAACGATTGGTCGAAGATAGCCGAGTCGTTTCAAAATCCTCTTCGCGAATCCCCTGCCGCTCGAATCCAGCAATCCGACGATTTATTGTTCGACCGTTGGTTTATATAATAAAGGAGACTCGTTTCCAAGACGTTACCTCGCTTTCACTTCTTACTCAGTATCAGTTATTGATGATTGTGTACGTGTATGTATTACAATTGAAAAAAATTCACACGTGGTCATTCATCTGTGTTCCAAGGAGGGAGCTGTTTCCAATCTTTTGCTTTTACAAGACGTTACCTAACTGAATTGAAGAAGAAACTGATGTACAGAGGTTTCTTGTTCTTGTAGATCAAATAGAAGAATTATTCGTCTTACGATTTGATTATCAAATTCGTGCTTTCTTTCCACTTTTCTTACGAAACGTAAGTAATTAAAGAGAAATATCATATTAATTGTAACAATTAATTATATATTAATTTCCTTCCACTTTTCTTACGTTACGAAACGTAAATATTTAAAGAGAAATATCATATTAATTGTAACGTAAGTATTTAAAGAGAAATATTCCGATTATATTAATTTATATTTATTTATTTCCTTCCACTTTTCTTACGTTACAAAAGTATTTAAAGAGAAATATTCCGAATATATTGATTTATGCTCGTCACTGAAAGAAATCATAATCAAATGTCATCTACTATATCTATATACGAAAAGAGCGTATAACTTCATAATTTATATTTTACGTCGAAAGACGTTAAAATAGTGATAACTTTTATCCCAAGTTTTTGTTTTTTCATCCCTTTTTATGGACGTCTCGTATAAATCGTAGTGTAAGCGTGTACGTAGTTTCTTCATGAATGTTAATATACGGTGTAATGGAAAAACGCGGACGTCTAAATAAGAGGTAAAAAGAGGGCCCATTGTTCCCTTGTCGGGGGGGTTACTTGCATCGTATAGAAGGAGTTAAGGAGCTTAACGAGCTCAATTCACCGTGAAGAAATGCTAATAACGAAATTAGACTTGGTGGATAAATTGTCGACGCAAAAAATCAACGTGATAGCGATTGTGCGCAGAAGACGTGTGCACGTCTTTCTCATAAAGAGATCTAACTCGAATACCCCTTTTTATTATCTCCATTATAGTCTCCTTATAGGGAGAATAATCGTTCAGAGTCTTATCAATAATAAGAAGAATAATCGCGATTCATTGTCGTTTCTCTTCTCGGATATATTTCATTCTTAATTTTGACATCAATTCAATTTAACGACTAATAGTGAAATTTATTTCTTGCTAATTTTTCTTCCATTTCTGCTTCCCATTATACAATAACTGACCAATATTATAATAAATGTATAACGATGACATAGAGAGAATCGAGAGTGAAAGATATAAATAAAAAAAAAAGAACACGTTAAAATACATAATCTTCCAAGTTATTTTAATTTAATTTAATTTAATTTGGCAGATTTCACAAAACGCAAAACGAGCGTGAAAATAAAATTAACACGTACCCACTTTCTTCGTATTAAAGTGGGACGAGAATGATCAATGTTTGATGATGAGAAACGACAATGTCTGGCGAAGCATCGGGGAGCGAGACGAGGTTTGCATGGTCTCGTAAAATGGGCACCTGTTTCACTTCCGACACATCCGAAACGAGGCGGAAATCGGGCTAACGGTCCTTTCGGAGAAAGGACGACTCGTTTTCTCTCGTTCGTTACCTAGATCAAGCTCGACAAGGTAAAAGGCGATGCCACGCGGATCGGATCACGTGTACCCAAAATTTATCGCCAGAAGGGCCCCTTTCTCTTCTTCGTAGATAGATTTATCAAATGGTACGAGTCATCTTCCACGTCTGAATCGTCCCAATTCCCTTTCATGAATTCGATATCGTTAGACAGATGGCCCGGTTCACCATTAGGGAAACACTTTAAATTTTTATCAGACGGATTGATAATTTAAAAATAATAATAATATTTTAAAATATTCGAACCACAAAGCAGAGAGAACATATTTTCGCTGCATCTTGAATATTTATTAAAATACGTGTGCAAAGAAAGAAGATCGTATTAAATGGTATTAATTATGCTGCTCGAGACAGAATTACTAAATTATGGGGAAACACGTTTATGTTTAATTTAGGAAAGAAGATGAACGAGTATCTGGTCAGGAGATGGTGGAAGAGATAAAAATTCAGAATAAAGGACGGCGAATCTAAAAACACTTGATCGAGGGATGTTCTCCCGTGAATCAGTGTGTTCAAAGTTCGACGACACCGCCGGTCTAATTCGAGCAATTCCAATCGACTCACGGGGAAATTGCACCAGTGGCGCCTGAAACTGTCCCTGAAATGTACACTGCGCCGAGCATAAATCGAATAAAGCTGGTCTCGAATTAGAATCCTCTGCATGAACAATTTAACCGGGGACGATATTAACAAAACTTACCATCGGCAAATCTAAAATCCGTCAACTCTGGAAATTTTGAAACCACGTATCTAATTGCAAATGGGATCAGAGTTTCATAAATGTAATTTCGAACCATCTCTATCTATCCAAATATATCCAAAGTTTTTACACGCTGAAAATCTATCCATCCAACTTTCAATCTTTATATCTTTATGTTTTACTAATTCAACGCTTTATTCATCTTCGTTTAAAATTTTCTCTGAGCCCTAAAATCACGTCAAAGATTTCTAAATGCTACGCAAATCCGTACACCATACATATATATATATATATACTCTCAAGCATATCGATGTCGTGCAAGAAGTAGCCAAGAGTTAACAGGATGACACCGAGATTAGCAATGTGGATCGGTGTGTCAATGTTGCAGCTGGCAACGCGGCTGGTTGCCTCGGTGCTGCTATGTCGTATCGGTGGTGCTATCGACTGGTAAAGGGGCGCATGCGTCCCCAACCAATCCCATCCTTCCAACGGGACGTCGAAGAGGACGTGGTCGTCTCCAGGAGACCGTTTAAACGGAGTCTAAACAAATGGTACCTTCGGCCCTTTCGCCTTACCATGTACGCCATGTTTTCTTTTTCTTTCCTTTTTTTTTTAACGCTCTATCCTCGGTTTAATTTCATTCCTTGTCGAAAGGGAAAAATTAAGTCTGTCTCCTCGAGCTGGTTTCACGAGTGTCTTTTTTTTTTTTTTTCGAGTGTATTATTCACAGAATCGGCGAAGAACGAGCGACAAACGGAGTTTCGTTTGATCTTCATCGACGGGATGAAATCAAGCTCGGATAGGTTGATTTTAACGTATTTAAACGGGCTGAAAATCAGATTCGGCTTACTGTTGACTGCACCGGTACCGTTGTAACGCAACTCGTCGCCTGAAATTATTGATTTCCTATACTTTCGCGACGTAAAAATTGGAATGAACGATGGACTCTATCTCTCTGTCTTTCTTCGACTGCAATCATTTTCCTCTTCGTGCGATCGAGATTTCGGAGATGCGAAAAATTTTCTTCTTTTTTTTTTTTTTTTTTACACGATGCGTTAAAATCGTGTTAACATTTAAGGGAGCTACTTTTTCTCTTTTTTCTTTTTTTTATCTTCGTCGAGATTTCTATCAGGTTTCTCGGATTAACATAACAACTCGAGCTACACTGAATAAACGAGGTCCGTGTAAATTGATAATGCCAGACTTCTTCAACGCGCGTACACCTTCCATGGTAAAAAAAAAAAATTATTTCTCGAAGCTGATAAAACAGGTTAAACATATTTATCAGTTGTTATCCATAACGCGACTTCTTCAAACTCGTTTTCTCGATCGAGGTATAAATCAAGTCTTGGAGTCTCGTTGAATTTGTTTTATCAACTTGGAAGTAACCGCGTTCCCAATCTTGTTAACAAATACGTACAAGTGTAATTCTCCACCAGTGTGTAAAATTTCTGCCAAGTATTTACAACTGTAGAAGAAAAACTGAAAACTCTTCGAATCTCTGTGAAGATCATTTACATTTCGTTTAATATTTCGATTACTCGATCGAAGTTCTCGAGTATTTATTATTTTCGTTATTCCTTTCGACGAGGGAAACTGAAACGCTTCGCTCGTTCGTCCAATCGCCTCTGAGATCAAGTTTCTGTTAATTCTTATTTTATTCGCAGTATCTCGGTTACGATTTCCATCGAATCGAAAATCTTTCGAACCCACGATCGGTAAACGCGGTCAAATCAAGAAATGCTGAAGAGTTTCCGGTGGATCGATGGCCCGATGTCGGATGTGTTTACGAAGGAAAAGCAATCTGGGAACTCTCTTTACCCCGTCAACGTGGCTTCGTAATCGAGAATCGCAACTCCGTGCTAGATTCTGCCGACCGAGTAAGCCAAGCCACCGAATAATCCGCCTTCTCCTCCTTTCCGCTCGTGTATTTTGCGGCCAAAAAGGAGTTCGATTGTCGCGAAACTATTCAGGGGAACAATTTTTTATGATACCTCATCTCTCTTAAAAGGGTGTTATATTTCTAGATCTCCTTTTCAAAACTGTTGCTCGTCGTTTCTTAAGTTCAAGATATCCCATAAATGAATGCAGCGATCCATGGATCAAATAGTGGATGAAATATTTATCATGTACGTTTTATATTAATTATTTTAAATTGATTTGAAACTACTTTTTTAAACTTTACAATCGTCCATTTAGAGATTTCCCTGACGATTATTTTAATATATTTATCGATCGATTAATTTCGAAGGTGGGAAATTTTTAATACGAAGTCGAAAAATGTTTAAAAAAAAAAAAAAAAAAAAAAACTCTTGAATCGTTGGATGGCCTTCGCACGGTCCACGATCTCCATCATCAGGGACCCCCTTTTTATTGAGTTATTAGACTCATCCGCATCGTTTCCCTGCAATCTAAAGGGATCCCTTTGATTGTCCCATTTGTTTAACGAGACGATGAGCCCGTGTCACTTCAAATTCCCTCGCAGAAAGAATCCTGCCTCTCTAATTGGTCGCTCGATTATGCTCAATTGCGCCTCCGAGATGATACTTTGAACAGGAAAAAAAAAAAAAAAAAAAAAAAAAAAAGAAAAAAAAAGAAAACGGCGGTGCCACGATTTCGCAAATCTGTTTCGTTAGAGGGAAAAACGGCGGCCTCTCTTATCTCTCTGATCCTCTTTATTATACCTTTACGCATTTTAAAAATTCTAGGGAATTACAGCGCTATTACTATTATCGCCCGTTTCACTTTAATCGTTCCAAGATAAAAATATTCCAGTAAGAAATATAATTCGAAAGTTTTTTTTTCAAAAGTGGAGAAGAATGTATCCTTGGATTTATATAGTGCAACTCGTGAAAAAATACTCGTCACGAGGAGTTAAATAAACTTTGGATCATCCTCTCTTCGTTTTGAATCTCGTGTTAAAGAGGAGTCGTTTTTCTCACGCTTGACCTTAACCTATCTTAAACAATTAAATACTTAACGCGTCGACAAGATTTAAAATATACACAAAGTTTTACTAAAGTTTGTTAAAATATTTTTTTTAAACAACTTGTACCACGAGTTTCGAATTGAATTACAGATATGTTATCATGGTAACGTAAAACATCGATGTAATTAAATTAACTTGTTACGAAAGAGATTGTGCGAAAAACATAGAACACTTGTTTGAATATCATTTTGCTCGTGAAGAGTTTTGAGAAAGATGGCCTCTGTATAAATAAATAACCGAGAATTTTATCGAGCTTAATCTAGACATCGGTATCGTATTTCGTGTGAAATAATTTACCCTCCAAAAATATATCGTCGATCTACATTCAATGGCCGATTCCAATAACCTAAAAACCGAATCCCTTGGATCGTTTTACCGCACTTTCAAGCGTGACGAATGCTGGAAATTATCCGTTCGACTTATGCCCCGAGAAATGGATAACCTAGACCCATTAATCGTGTGAAAATCGAATGGTTAAGTTTTAACACACGGAAAAATATCTTGCTATAATTTATCATATGAAAAATATTTGAAACTAAAAAAAAAAAAAAAGAATTCGATATACCTATTAGATTCTTAATCCAAGAAATTTCTACATTCGAAAACAACTAATTATCGTTCATATCAAAATTCTAATTTCTCGTCTTAGCAGTAATTTATAAATATTTCAAACTCGGATCTTTTTCGCTTTACGCTTTACGAAAATCGCTATTTCCAAGGTCCAAACTAACTCTATTATCTTAAAATCAAAGGAAACATTTAATCCATTTAATAACCAATTTACCATACAACGCTCTACATAAAGCATATATATATATATATAATCAAAGGCCAAAGTGAACTTGTAACTAAAATCTACGTTCATTTTTAATTTATCATATTCGAGATTTATCTAAATTGAATAAATATCATTTCTATAAACTTGTACACGATATATTATAACAGAATATAGAATACATGACTACTTGCATACTCGAGTGCGGAACACGGGATGGAATCCATGAGAAATCACTTTCGTCCGTATAAATCGGCTGGCACATCGGGTGCCGGATTATAATCGCCACGTGCAGCTAGTAACGGCATTCTTGGGTGCCGTTCCCTCGCGAGAACGGCTTGTTTCGACGCTTGTCTCGGAAACTAGGCGAATCCGACTCGTGTTCGACACGAGCCGCTCGATTTCGTCTGGAAAATAGACAACGGGGGGGAGGAACGTTGCACGGATGGAAGAGAAGGCTGTTTTCACAGCTGCGACGATACCTCGTCGTTCTCCGCGTTATTATCGTTTGTTTCTGCTAAACAATCTCGACACGACGTTGGAACGTGACGAGAACCCCGTGAACGGCATTGGTATTTAAGGAACCAGTTGTTTGAAGGCACGTACACTCTCGGCTACAAGTCTCACTTTGCCAACTATAAACTGTAATGTTTATCAGGATATGTTTGTGATAACATCTTTAAAATATAACATAATTCAATTTTTCTTATATTATTTGTGATCGAAGCTTGAGTTTTAAATCGTAATTATAAAATTGTAATTTATATCTATCCTAAGTACACCAAATGTATGGACACTTATGAATAATAGTGTATGTGTATCGATGAGAATGTACAGAGAAATGGTCATGCGCGAGTTTTAGAAATCAAACGCTTTGGAGTGTAATGCGAATATAATTGTGAGTTTTGATACACTTATCAGATATGATATTATATATATATATGTATAACATGTATATCACTTTCTTGAGAAATCTCTTTTTATAGATAAATTAACTTGGATTTAAAATTAATTTTTTTTTTTTTATTATAGAAAAGTTCTAAAAATTTAGAAATTCAATTATGTTTAACCTGAACGACAAAAAATGATTTTTTTTTATGAAAAGAATAATTTTTATCATGAAATTTTTAAGATAAAAAATCGTAAATTATAATTAAAGATTTGTTTTTTTCTTGATAAAAAATAAGTATGAAATTTTGTTTTCAAACATGTCAGTTATCAAATTAAAAAGTTAATCATAGCTATGTCTTGATAAGAAATTACTTGCTTTTTTTTATATTTGAATAACAATTCCATGAGATATCGAGATTAGAAGATTAGAAGAATACTATAAACTAAGGAGGTATTATGAAAAAAGCGAAAACGAAAGCCCTTTGTTAATAAAGGAATCAAAGTTAATGTTTAACGCATCATCCGTCAATTCATAAGCCTTTAACATGGTTGGAAAAAAAAGTTGTATCCAAGCCTTGACTTCTAACCCTATATCCGTGCATGTACAGGCAACACACGTCTTTGATGGTGGTTTTCGTTGTAAGCGTAATTATTGGAAATCCATTACTTCTGAATGAAAAGACTTGCACAAGCTCGCGTCCCGAGTTTGCTTGCTCAATAATGCCAACTGACGAGTACATATAATTTATATTTATTTTCTATGAGATCACTTATGTTCCGTGACGATAAAATTCTTAGAATAAATATCAATTGTCACTAAAGCAATGAACGCAAATGAAAAATGTTAATCGTATCAATTTGACGTGACTCTGTACCATACACAAACCCATAAAACGTTCAGTATATCGTTAAATTGGCCATTCATCAATGTAATACGGAGACAATATGCTCGTTACATTTATGAGAACAATTAAGGGCAGGTTGAAACGTCAAGCAATCGGCGCAACGCATATGTAGATGCTACGCGTCGTTCAAAACATCTTAATTGTAATCAAATATACAATTTCGAGAAAGAAAAAATGCATCATAGTTGTAAGAACATAACAAGAAGTATATTGAAACGATGCTTAACCAATGTTTATGGAAGGGTTGAATTATGGCAATGATTTCGATCAAACATTAAACATATTCTATAAATTCATCTTTTGTGAATATATTAAAAGATGCTTTTACTCGTAAATTTAAAATTGAATTGTTATTAGGGAAGTTTATTAGATAATTGGAAAAAAGATATTATCTAAAAAAATTGAAAAAAAATATTTAAGTACAATATAACATTTTAAATATGTTTGATAAAAATATAAAATATTCAATTTGTAAAGCTACATAGTCACATACAAATATATTCATAAAATATTCTTAAAATATATAACTATATTAGAATAGAAGTATGAATAGAATATATATATATGCATATATATATACGCGCGAATTTCTATTAAATATATTCGATCATATTTCTAACATTTTCATGACGATTAAAGGAAAAAGAAATAAATATCCACTCATAAGATGCAATAAAAGAAATGAAATAACTTTAAATATTATTCGAACTGTCACATCGATGAACAGCTTTACTAAAAATTCATACGCGATTCGAATTCTGTGGCCTGAAGAAATTGAGATCTTCTGACAATCAAACAATATTTAACAATATCAAAAATATAAACATGATAATTTTCTTTCTCATATGAATTATTTTTCTCATGAATATAATTCATAATTTTAACGTTACCAAATAATATAAATATTTTAATAATTGACTTACCATTTTTTATTAAACAGAAATTGTATCCGAAGTCCGAAGACACTTAGAGCTACGGTTGATTATGGACGCACAGAACACGTTACATCGACTTTGACACACTTCTCGCGAACCTCGGGAAAGTAACCAAATTATTGGTTTCTAATATAATAGAAATTTGAACGATATTTTCTATGATTATAGCGTAATAGCACTCGCGAATAAACAGAGTTCAATTCTACGACTTATTCAAATGAATGACATTAGAATACACCAAAACAGTTGCTCACCGGTACAACATTTAGAAAAATCATCAGTTTACGTCTTACAACTCCAAACATCCGAAACAGACTGGCTGCTTCCTTTTCGAATCATAATTTATCTTCCAAAAGTTCCGTAAGGAGGCAGCACAAAACAGATGCGCCATATTTAACCGTCAATAAGAGCGCTTTCGTTCAAATAATACTCTAATCAAAACAAAGCAACTTATGTATTGAAATTCTTTTTCTCTTTTAAATATCTATTAATATTTGGAATATTTAATAATATTATGATACGAAAATAATCTGTTTAATTAATATTAATCAAGAATTTTTCCAAAAATGAAAATATTATATACAAAAAATTACTATTGAAAAAATTGAATTCAAATTTTTATTCTGTATTTCATTTAACAATTTATATAAATAAAATATTATATTTAATAAGAAAACTCTAAAATTAAATTTCTATTCTATTAAAATAATTTCTAAAATATGTTGTATATGATTTCCATTAATTATTAATTTTTATTAGAACACAAATTTATTACAAATTTTATTCAATATTATACTAATATCCTCATAGATATATAAATATTATAACAAATCATTTTTATATGATTCTTTTCATTTTATGAACGATTAGAATTTCAAATTGATCTCTCTAAAAAGCAATCGGCATCAATAAAATCAATTATTCTTAAATAAATTGAAGATTATAATTAAGAATTAAAAAGCCAACAATGATCAAGAATGATCATTGAACAAATAATTGTATTATATATTATTTGTTATAATATAATAAAAAAAAATAAAACAAACAATAAAATATAAATAATTTTTACTAGAGATTCTTTTTGTTTGTTGAATTCGAAATTATGAATCTAAACCATTATATTTTCTTAAAATTAATTATAAATTAATTATAAAATTTTATTTTTAAATCTATTCCTAAAGAAAATATGCAAAAAATAATACATTTATATAGTAATTTTTTTTACTACATATTTATCTATCTAATCTATTCTATTTTTTGAAATAATAATTAAGATAATAATAAATATAAAAATAATACTTAATTTAATTTAAATTTAAAGAAGAAAATAAATAAAATTAAAATTTGTTATCATAAATTTGCAATTTTTATAACATAAGACTACAAAAATTTAAAGCATTCTAGCAGAAAGTTTAATAAATAGAAAATTAAATTACTTGTTCTACGTAAAATTTTATGTATAAAATTCTGTAATTGATTGTATCAAATACATTCAATTATTTTTGGATTCATATTTCTTATTTTATAATATAAAATTAAATAAGTTTGAAAAGTATTAGCTACTAACTTTATTATATAAAATTTACAAAATATTAATTTAAATCATACTATAAATAGAATAAACACTTATACACATATTTTTAAAAACATTTTCAATTAAACTAATGAATTTACTTTATTTAATTCCTTTGATAATTGATGTCAATGCTCTGTATTATCAAATAATTAAAGCATGAACTACGTTGTTCAAGAATAGAAAACATAACGAAGTTCAAGTTCTCGATATGTATTAAATATTTTATTCTAAATTATATATGAATTATAATATTTATTTTATATTTATTCAAAATTTTAATCGAAATATTATATTTCATATATTAAATTTAAGTTAATATTTATAATAAATGAATAAATGACTAGTATATGAATAATACAAAAATAAAGATGAATACTAAATTCTGATCGAAATATCGAAAAGTTAGACAAAACAATTTACATGTCGTTAAAAAAAATAATGATGAATTTACTATATCTGTAATATAAAACAAATACACGAATTATATAATTCTATCTTTCAATCGTTTCAAAAAATTTACGGTAACAAACGTTACCAACCATGCTCGCAAATATTCTATGCAATGGTTCATGCCGCTAGAGCTCGTGGTTGACGACCAAATAAGCAGCAGCGCAGTATTAATCTGACATTAATCGTAATTCTTCTCTCAAAGTAGAGAAGAGGTACCTTTCTTCAAATTTTCGTATAATATTCTTCAAACTACTGTGATCGATTGATTCGAAAAAATGCCGCGCGGTAAGCGCACAAATTATTATTAATTTTCACTTGATACACTTATCATCTTCTTTATCACACTTATTGGCAAGGAAAACGCAGTTTCGTATATTTTGACCTCGAGAAACGAATTTGGATCAAAAGATAATTTTTTTTAGGTAAATATGTCAGTTACAAAGGCCGGAGTCGTCACTTCACTAACCCCGAGGAACTGGAGGAGCAACGACGCCAGGAGGAAAAAAAACTCCAATGGAGAGTCAGTATTTTTAAGTTAACCAACAGCACGACGGCTTAGATATTATTGTTAAGTACGTAAGGTCGAATTATCCTTTGACGGTCGAGCGTGATTGCGTGCACCATTACTGAGATTTTTCACGGAGCACAATACTCCATGTTGGTGCAACTTACTGTTTGAGAGACCGGGCACAAACCTTCAGAAATTCTTAAGAATCAAAAGCGATGGACAGAGCTTAAGATGATTCATTTCATCTGTTCTTTCCACTTGCATTTGTTCTTTCGAAAAAATGTTACATAAATTTTACTTAGGGGGCTGGTAAATAGAAATTCATTAATATAAATGAGAAGCTTCATATTTAAAAGTTATAATAATATTGTTCTTTTTAGAAAAATAAAGGAAAGGATAGCTCTAGTGATGAGGATGAGGAACCCAAAGCACATGGTGATTCAATAAAAAATCATAGTTCTTCAGGGACAGATACTGAAAGTGAATCGGAATCAGAATCTGAAACTGAAGTAAGTTATTTAATAAAATATATAATTAATAAATAATTTATAAATTATTTATAAATTATATTTATAAGTTAATTTTTTAACTTATAGGGAAAAACAAAGGGTGTAGAAAATTTAATTCAAGTTGAAAATCCAAATAGAGTTCAAAAAAAGGCAAAAAAATTATCCCAATTAAATCAATCTCTAGACTCAGCAAAACCAGATTTATCTCGGAGAGAACGGTACAAATTTATGACATATAAAAAAATATATATATTCTAGATTTCATGAATTTTTCCTTTTCTTCTTTCAGAGAACAATTAGAAAGACAAAGAGCATATGCAAATTACCAGAAATTACATGCGGCAGGTAAAACGGATGAAGCACGTGCGGATTTAGCACGATTAGCTATAGTTAAACAACAACGAGAAGAGGCGGCTAGAAAACGAGAAGCCGAGAAGAAACAAAAGGAGCTTGCCCTACAGAGAAAAACGGAACTTAGGCAAAAAGCACTCGGCAAAAAATCCTAGAACGTTTCATTTTGATCAATTATAAAATATTTGATGTCACAGCAATTATTACATTAACAATGACGAACAGTTTAAAATCTACTTTCATATTGATACTAAATAATTAAATCAATTCACGCATTTACAATATGCGTTTGATGAAAATATCCTTGTTTAATTATATATAAATACAATTATTACAATAACTGAACTTACTCATGTTTTATTTTACTCCTACAATTTTTTTTAAATAATCGCTAGAAACCAATAAAATATTAATAATTAATAAAAAAAATGGAATAGAATAATTAAATACTTTAAATTGTAAATTATAGAAAAAAAAATACAAATATAACTATTACTAAACTATTAATAATAATAAACTTCTATAATAATAATAATAAAATTAAGTAGTTAATACAAAGTTCACGGATTTAATAATATGTAGTATATATGCATGCTGAAGGAACGGAAATGATATAGAACGTAGTAGAGTTTCTGCAGCAAAACTTGCAAGATGTGGTCCGATATCGTTTATGTTTCGTTGTTATTATTTTGTGTATTTATCGGATTTTATTATCGAAAAATTGAAGATCCACATGTAAAAAAATGGATCGGCACGATTATTGGTATTGTAGTGATGGCAATTTGTTCTGGAAATTATATACTTTATCCTTTCATGCTTACTCTGATTAATGCGATTATCATAACCAAGCTTTCGCCAAAGTATGATATATTACTTAAATTTTTATATATTTGTTTATTAAATTAAAAATGTTGTATTTTATTTTAATAGATATCATATAACGATCTTCATGTTATTAAATTATATATGTTTAAAACAGTTGATAATTTATCACATTTTATTCGATAATATAATTTTATGTTTTTAAATTATAAATAAATTAAAAATTTATTATTCTAAATATATATTAATAATATATTAATATTCATTTAATAACATTCATTTAATTCTTAAGAGAATTAATAAATTATTTTAAAAAAAGAATTCATTATTATGCAACGATTAAATTTCAATGAGTAATTATTGATGATAAGTAATTAATTCTCTCGAAAATAAATATTAATACATGTTTTTAAGAATAATAAATTTCTAATTTAATTATATTATTAAATAAAATGCAATAAAGCAAAAAAAAAAATTTATTCATTTATTCATTAATTAAATATTTATTAATTAAATTAAAAAAATTAAACTTTACATTTTAAATTAATAGTTTAAAATGTAAAGTTTAACTTAATTTTAAAAAATTTTGATATAAATACACATGACTATAAATATAATAAATATAATAAAATATATATATATATTTTTTCATATATTACTTTTAAAATAAAATATATTAACATATTAACCCCTTTTTTCTTTTTATATTTACAGGAAATGTCATTTGGTCAGCTTTTATTTTTCATTTTTTTATTTACTTTTTTTGTCTCGACTAGGAGATTATATTGGTTTACCAATAGCACCAAGTCATACAAATCTAATACTCATGATATTAACATTAAAATTATCTGGATTAGCATTTGAAATAAATGATTCCATTAATGCGCCAGCTGATGATATACAAGGAATAAATTCTGAAGCAATGAAAAATATTGGATTCTTAGATGTTTTTCATTATGGTTTTGGCTACATGGGACTTATGACTGGTAATTTTATAAAACTTTAATTGTTAAAAGTAATTTAATTTTAATGTTATTTTAAACAGTATATTTCTTTTTATAGGACCATATTATCGGTATAGAACATATTGGGACCATCTACACAGACCATTCTCTAAAATCATAGATCCATGGCCTCTTACATTTTATAAACTTAAACAAATTGCATGTTTTATTGTGTTATTTTTTATAATGGATTACTTGTATCCTGTCAGAGTAATATCAGCCTTTGCTTTAACAGATATAGATAGAACTATGAATATTTAAGTTCCATTTTATATTTCAGTACATTTTAACTGAGGAATATGCAGAACGATCTTTCCTTTATAGACACTTTTATATGTATCCCACATTTATAGTTTTTCGATTAAGAATGTATATTGGAATGGGTCTAGCAGAATGTGGTTGTCAAATGGCTGGACTAGGTGCATATCCCTTAAAATGTACTCCTATACAAGGACTAGGACCTAAAGATTATAAAACCACAGAGGAACTGTAAGAATAACTTTTTCTTTCAATATAATAATATAATTTGAAACGAAAATATATCAATTAAATATTACAGATCTAAAATGCCTGAAAAATTGAAAAATGAAGAATTAAACTTTGATGCTGTGTACAATATGAATGTATGGAAATTAGAAAAATGTAATTCAACAAGAACAGCTATGAAAGCATGGAATGGTTGTGTTCAATATTGGTTTGGTGTTTACATTTATAAACGATTTCCATTGAAAAGTTTACGAACTTTTGCAACTTTAACACTTTCTGCTATTTGGCATGGTTGGTCATCTGGTTATTTTCTCTGTAACTGTCAGATTCCTCTTTTTCTGTTATCCGAAGATATAATTATAAAATTCTATCAACAAAGTAAAGAAAATAGTATTGTAAGTTTCATTTTTAATATCTATTCTTATCTAATTATATATATTAATTTACATTCATGATGTTCATTATGTTACTTTACTTTTTAGGCCAAAAAATTGTGGTATATAGTAGGATGGTATGAAAAAACAACTTGCATGGCATATTTAGGAACACAATTCTTAGTATTAGATTTTAAAGAAAATTTACAGTTTTGTAAACAAGTATACTTTTCTGGACATATCATAGCATTTTTATTATACATAGGTGCTCTTTATTGCAAGCCATATATTTTGAAGAAAAGTACAGAGAATAAGGATAAGGACAAGTAGCCTGTGATTTTTTTTACATCATAAAATTGCATGTCTTTAATATTTAGAAACATAAGACTATTTAAATGAAATGTGTGTTATAATACATTTCATATAATTTTACGCATAAAATCATTTAAATATTTTTAGCATAATATTAAAAATTTTTTCTTTAATGTAATTTTACATACAAGTCATCATATAAAGCCATCTAAATATTTTTAGCATAGTACTAAAAGATATTTTTTTAGAATAATTTTTTTTAATAAATGATAAAAATTTGACATCTAGTCAATGATTATTTAATGATGTCAAAAAACTGTAAAATATTTCTTGTTGTTATTATTATTATAATTTAGAATTATTAAATATTATAGATTTATATAATTTTATAAAGTAAGACTTTTTTTGAATATTTAGAGGGTTTATAATCATTTATTTATATAAATAAGAAATAAAAAGTTCTATTTCTTCAACAAGAATTCTTTATTGATTGAACTCTTCATTTCTCTACAAAGATTCCATTCTTTCCTTAAAAAAAAAATCTTTTATTAACTGTGACATTGTCTTACCTCTAAAATACTTACTATTTTAATGACGAGTGCCTGAAAAACCTGAAAAAAAACACAGGAAAAGCAAAAGAATTTTCCCATTTCCCTCCCTCACCTTTTTCAATTATTTGAAATGTGGCGGCAAGTGTTTCAAGCGATGATCATATAAAAATTAATTTTATAGATCTTACCGAGAACGATATGCGATGCAAGACTCTTTTATAAATATATTAAACAAACACATTTGACAAGTTTTTAATTAAAAGTTGTATAGAAAAAAATACCAACAAAAAAAAAAAGAAAAAAAGTGAAAATCAAAATAAAATTTGTTTTAAAAATTCATTACATATATTAAATTATTTAAAAAAAAAACTACTTTTAAAAATTTATAAAATGTAACTATCAAATTAAATCACTTTGCGATTATATTGATTAATTTGTGAAATATTTATATTTACGATTCAAATTCGTAACTTACGAATTAAATCTATATAGCTGGGAATAAAATAATATATAGTTGGTTTCGAATAAACCAACATTGCCAAAAATCTCTTTTACGAAATACGCGAAACAATTGGTAGACATAAAAGTTGAAATGTCGAGTCGTCGCTCGCGAGGTCTGGTGATGTTCACGTGCTACCTGCAAACCGGACGGTGGTCAAGACCAGCAACTGTGTGTGGCTTTTCGTTGTGCTCTCTGCAAATTTGTCTGCATTCTCGAGACCGTACCCTCTGCAATTTCTGCACGCCGACCCCCCACAGAGAGAGACAGCTTTCGCTCACACACTTTCTCTCTTTTTCTCGCCCTGATCGACTCGCGCGAACCTGCTTTCACCAGACCACCAACCGCTCGCTACTGCAAACTGCTTACAGCCCTGCTACTCGGCTTACTGCTTACTCTCAGCTACCCCATCATCAGCTACACTCGCCACGCCACTCCTTTCCACCGCCTGTGGCACCATAAAATTACAACTTAGTTATAAGGAATAAACGTGTTACATCCGTGTGTGAGGATTTTTATATCTTTTTATCTTTTGTTGAAAGATGTTTGACGATCGATTAATTATAATATTAATATAATATTAATAAAGCCAATTTTAAATATTAAAATTTAGTTTACCTAAGATTAGTTATCTACGATTAATGTTATCTTATAAAAGATTCGAGGAAATAATATTTAGAAATAAATGATTAAAATATTGTTTACAGTAATAAAAGTCCTAAAAAATATATAGAATATATCTCTTTGATTACTATATTATCAAATTTATATCTCGATTGGGGATATTATGTTTTTAGTTTTGTTATACTAGATAATCGAAAATACAAAATTACGATATTTAAATTTTTTCATAGATAAATATAAATAATATAAAATTTCATGATTGAAATTATTTTTTTGACAGTATTATCTACATCTATATGTGTAGTATTTAAACACTGTCTAAAACTATGTGAATAGTTCCGTCTTCTGCATTTTATTACACTTTATTATAAATGGCAAACTTACATAAATAAATCTGTATACTGTTACAGAAACGCAGAACTTATGTCTACAATCTATATATGTATATATATATATATATATCGCGATTTTAATTTTTCTTGTTTCTCTCTCTCTCTCTCTCTTTTTTTAGATTAATTATGTCGTAATATTAATTTATCAATCGAGAGTTAGGTAATCATAAATAATAGAAAACTAAGAACTCAAAATTCTTTTAAAGATATTAGCTTAAAATTTATACAGAAGTCGGACTCAAGTCGACCACATACAGTTTACATTACCTGCTAATTACCATATTAACACCCTCATGTATTTCCAGGAATAATTTAATCCACCTTGCTTGATTCAAACAATTTCAAAATAACAGAAAACGATTTCACAATTGATATTTTATCGAAACAGTTGGTTTCTAATTATTACTTAATTAATAATTATACTATGTAGTTAAAAGTATTCATAATGACTCAAGAAGTGGAAGGGAAAAAATGAAATGTTATTGTTTTTAATCCACTTATATCGAGACATACTAAAAATTGTGCACACTATATTTCAATATAAGATAAAAATATCATATGATCAAACTAATAACAATTATTTTTATTTATTTATAAAGTGTAAATTCGAATATTGTCTGCTCTATTTGTCCAAAATTCAAGTTTATCTTTAAGAGCAGAATTCAGAAAGATCATTTAAAATTCATATAAGTGCTAGAGCATATAACAAACTTTAATTCATTGATCAAAACAAGCTGTTTCGGTCGCTATAACAACGTCCATACACGCGAAAACAGAAAAACACATTTACTTTCTTCTGATCAGGAATAAGCACTGCTTGAGACAATATATCACTTAACAGAGTAAGAATAATTATGAAAACTTGCAAATGAAAATCTTCGCGAGTCCAATAAACTAATAGTCTAGATACATTACATTAAAATTAGTTTTTGGGTTTTATCTTTTTCACCCAAGAAGTGCGTTGTCATAATTAATATGTAAGTGACAGAAAAAATGTGAACGTGCGACAGTGTTGCTCTAGATATAGAGGGTAATAGAATACCTTTTTTGTTCTCAAGAAACGATTATTCTGCACTTGCGGCGCGTGCATCTGTTCGTAGTTGTACTTGTATATGGTTCAACTTCAGTCCCTGTAAAGATAAAATTATATAAATATTTATTTTCTATTACAAATTCTAAACTAAAAAAAAAATTTAATCTATAAGTATAAAATTTACCTTGATTTGGAACGACTATCTTTTTGTCTATCTGGAGACTTGCTACGAGAACGAGACTTTCCACGCGAGCTTTTACTGTCAGAACGCGAGCGGCTACGACTGCGACTATATGAACGCCTACGATCTCTATCACGACTTCTTGATCTACTACGTGATCTAGAACGTGAGCGTCTTCGATCTCTGCTCCTGCTACGTGATCTACAAATAATATCGTTAATAAAGTTATTTTATTTTAAAATATATATAATGAAAAATATTTTAATAATAATTACCTTCCTCGTCGACGACTACCACGACTTCGGTGTGGTGAAGTTGGTCGTCCATATCGTGCCATTTGAACTCTAAGTTCCCTACCATCTAACAGCCTTCCATCCATAGCATCTAATGCATCTTCTGCATCGCGTTTATCATAAAATCTAAAATAAAAATTCATAATAGTAAAAATGTTATTTTTAGATTTATAAAGAGTAAATAATTAATTGGATAATATACATTGATGTTTGTTACTATCTACTTCATTGTCTAAATATCATAGTGACGTCACATATATTCTAATAAGCAAAATGTAATTAATATTGATAAATATGAAAAAAAAACTTATTTTTTAATATACCTGACGAATGCAAATCCACGGCTTTCTCGAGTAAAGCGATCTCTAGGGATGTAAATGTCGCCGACCTCACCACATCTTTCGAACACGCGTCTCAAATCCTCCGGCGTCGTTCTATACGTGAGATTATCCACTTTTAGGGAAACCATCCCATCAATACGCGGCGGTGGTCTGCCGTAACTCATTTTCTTGAATTTTTCTTGATCTTCAGAAATAATAAAAACAGCACTTCAATATGAAAAATCAGTTTTAGATCAAGTACTGGACATCCGCGCACATCAAAGACAAGATGGCGAGTAACGGAAGAATGAATTCAAGGCGCAATATGGTAGGAAATGACGTAAATAAAATTTCTTACTACGTGCATCAATTTCAAGTTCTTTTCATCAAAAATCTTTTTTTTTTATAATATATAAAAATAATAAATAAGATATATAATATATCATTAATTTAGTAATAATCTTTTAAATAAATAATTATGATTTCGTAATTTAAATAAATAGCAATAAAGATTAAAAATACAAACAAAAAAAAGAAATAAAAATTATCCATTAACAATATTTTTTTTATTAAATATGCGAATTTCATTTTAATTTGTTTATATATTTTATAAAAATATTTATATGTTTTAAATAATTTCATTATATCAGATATAAAATGACTCACGTTGTTCAATGTCCGAATAATTTCAAATTTAAATTCGTGATAATTTGTATGAAAAGAAAAAGAGAGAAAAAAGATAAAAACAGTTAAAATTGCTCATTTTATCTAAAGCAAAAGAAAGTACAAAAATTTTTAATGCAATGTTATTCCACATTTTAAAATGTGAAAAATGGAAAATAATGTAAAATGACGTTAATAAAAAGAATCAATAAATAGATATCGACTCGTTTTAGTGTTTCATTCCCGAATAGATTTTTATATAAAAAAATTATATTCCTCATGTACAGTATCAAACACACGCATCCAATGGTAGTAAACATTGATCGTAACAAATCATTAACGCATTACTTTTTTATTTAAGTTTCAATGAAGCTGCATCTGTGGTATCACAACAATGCCCTTGCAATAAGATGCCCCCCAAAATAATCTGTCAACATTGCTTAAAAATCCTTCGATACAATTACAGCTTCGATCTCGTTTTATACGTTTATAAAAACGAATCGTACCAACCGTAAGAAAGGGCAAACGCAGTTGTACATTTTGGTCCTTTGCCCAGCGATCTTCTGTGTCTGTTGTATCGACATGTTTGCGCAAAACAGACGATCTTATACGTGATAAAAAGAGACAAAAAGTAAAAGGAGAGAATTAAGAACAAACGTTGATTTTTAATATATTTAGAAAATCGAGTAAAAAAAGAATTAAAAAAAGAAAGCAAACGTGCTTACAACAAACACAGTACGTACAATACTTTTTTGACTTAGCTAGGCGGTAGGCGCAAAAAATAAGAGACGTCGAGTAATCGCAATTTTCGCCCTGTTTTTTTTTTTTTTTTTATTTTTCTATCTTCCTTTTTCCCTAAAGATTCATTGATGAATCGTTGACAGAATCACGTGCATGTGTATAAAGTATGGTCTCAAAATTAAAAGAAAAAAAATAAAAGAAAAAAGTTGTTTATAAAAAAATTTTTAACAAATCACATAGAAACTCAATAAATAGTTTAGAAATGTTTAACAGGTATCTTATTATTACATGATATAAAAAAAGAAAAAAGAGATTTCTCTCTAAAAGATTCTTATTAAAAAAAAAAAAAAAAAATGAAGATAGATGAAATTTTTGAATCAAAGAAATAATACATAATAAGATATAAAATATCTTTGAAAAATTACACCCGTAATATCAATGGAGTATTTAGGTACACCTGTCATGGGTGATTCTTCCCTTATCGATGTTTCACGTTAAAATTATAAATTAAAAAAGCATCCCAACAATTTCATATATGGGATATATGATTCATTAAAAATATAATATTAAAAATACATACATACATACATACATATATATATGTATATATGTATACATGTATATATATGTATATATTAAAACACAGGCAAAATGAATTTAGCAGGTCGATTGTACGAAGGGTAAATGTTCGAATAACGAAGAGAAGAAATATCCGATAATTGTGAAATATTTGAGACCGAACTTGGACGACGCGACGTCTCTTCATGGTGCATTCGTGGGCGCTGGACGTCGCCCCGTTCAAGCCACCGCTTACACTAATTACTATTCAACAATTCAAAATACTTATAATGATACACACAACCATGAATAATCTCAACAGCTGCTGGCCTTAGCCCGAACTAACTTATTATCGTAAATATTCGTGGATACAAAAGTAATTCATTTTCTTCTTTATATCTTTTTTTGTCATCGTTTCGTTATCGCTCTATTGCTATATCATCGCGTATTTAATAACATACACAAGTGCATAAATATGCTAACGAGTTTTTTGTTTTAAGTTAGTTTCCGGCCTGTCAGAGCTCCGCAACGCTCTTATACATAACGCTGGTTCATCAGATCGTGCATTAGAATATTTCGACATTAATTATTTCTCTTTTTCTATCTCTTTGTTGCTTCTTTCATTCGAAATTGTTTCTTTCTTCGCTCGGTTCGCATTATATGGTTGTATACAAAATATTGTAATCAGGGCACTCACAATTATCAGTCGCATGCGTTTTCTCTTTCTCTTTTCTTTTCTTTCTCCTATTTTTTATTTCTTCGAACAATAATTATTAAAAATTATAAATCGCGATACATTTTTTCGTTCTATATCATCTTTTTTTCTTTTATTTTCAATCACTTGTTCTTGAATTAAAGGAAAAGAAAAAGGAAAAGAAAAAGAAAACGCATCTCTCCATTCATCATCCACTGCCTTTACAATAATTCTTTCTCGGCTTCACGTACGATTAACTCACCAATCCGTGTCTCACGTTTTAATTTATATCCGTTTATTAATATTATTTACGCTCGATATAAAAATAATACTCAGTCGATTAGTACAGATTTAATACTCAGTGTAAGAACTGGGGAAGGGGTCTTGGCGCTTCCAGTTTTTACCATGTTTTTTTCTCTTTTTTCTTTTTTTTTTTTTTTTTTTTTTTAAATTCTTTTTACAATGTTTTTACGATTTACGCCTCTGTTATCGTTTTTTGTCTCTCCACCGTTTAATATATCGTGTGTACGTTTCACTTATGCATTAAGTTACGTACAATGTAAATGTACGTCATGTGTGTATAATGTGTGTAATGCGTAATAAACGCGCATTTAATGGGTATGTGTATTTATGTATGTGACTTAGGATTTCTACCGAGGAACCCGGTGAAATCAAAAGATTCACGGTCGCGCAGACGGACGGAACAAAGCTGCGAGTTAATAATTAATTATTCCTCGACTCAAATCGTAGAGGTATCGACGATTTACCTCTATTATTATTATTTTTTTTTTTTCTTCATATCATCCCGCGAAAACCCCTTCTCTCTTTGTCATGTACAATTATGCATTCTTCGTCTCGTTTTTTTTTTTTT
>NW_025222129.1:2553729-2621612 GCF_014066325.1 Apis laboriosa
CCAAAAAAAAAAAAAAAAAAAAAAAAAAAAAACAGCTTTCTTCTTCTTATCGTACGAAGATTTGTTCGTGATGACGAAGCATCTCGGGCTGATCTTGTCTACTTTCGATCCATAGCTTTAACTCCACTCCATTGTACACGATTACATATCCGGGATTACATCGCCGGTAATTAAGTTATAAAATCGCTATTTACTTTCTTTCTCTCTCTCTCTTTTTTCTTTTTGTACCGATTTAACAAGCGATTAAAAATCGAAGAAATATAAATTCGTAGAGGCACGTTTCGCAAGCTGAAGAGAAAAGCTGATGGATCGAAAATAAAAACGATTTTCGTTACAATAAATGTATCTATACTCGCGTGCACGTGAGCATCTGTATTCAACGAAATCTCCAGGTGAAGGCACCTAAAGCATTGACCGTCCGCATCTCGTACCGCATTAAAACCGAGTGTATCTCGCAGAAAAGGAGGGAATGACCATACGCGCAGTGCCTGATCATTACTAACTAACGTATGTTTGTATTGTTTTATTTCTCTTTTTTTTTTTACAAAAAAGAAGAAAAGAAAAAAAAAAAAAAAAAAGAAGAGAAAAGAAAAAAAGAGCGAAACTCGTATAAAGTAATGTAAGAAACAATAAATTAAGCCAGTCGTTGCCAAAAAATATGTCTTACATAAACGTTGGTGCAAAAAACGGTGAATACAATAAATTATAGTTTAAATAATTATTCAGGGAAGGATTGTTTGTGTAAAAATAGACGTACAAAACAGGGACGAAGGGGGAAGGGAGAAGGGGGGGGGGAATAGGGGTAATGGGACATGGGAGGGATTCGAAAGGGAAGATAACTAAATAATTTAATAATTAAGTAAGACAAATCTCGCCATCGGGGATTCCTTTAAGTAGTGTGGTTAAAACTCTTAACAGCTAAAGTCAAACGCGTAGAATACTGATACATAAAAAAAAAAAAAATCTATAAGAAGCCTCAGCTTTTTTTTCTTTTGTTCATTATTATTAAAAAAACGAACTTTGTCGAGTGGCGGTCTTGCAACTAAATCTTATTTAAAAAAAAATTTTATCATTAATGTTTAAATCAAATCGATATCAATAATATTTATATATATTTATATATATATATATAATAGCAATACTCGATTTCTCGATTCTAATAATTATAAAAAATATCTTCTAGTTTCAGAATTAGTAGAGAGCTCAAACCTAATTCTACTTACGCGTCTACGATGGTAATAATAATAATAATAATAATAATAATTATTATAATAATAATAATAATAATAATAATTAAAAAAAAAATATATAAGGATAGTTATGCTTTTCTGTTATTTAACAAGCTACCACGAGCTAAATATTTATAACTGAGAGAAAAAAAAATGCCTAACGAAGTAACTGTCCATTGCTTTCATTTTCTTTTATCAATGTTATTTCATAAATAAGTTCATTCTCTTCACGTATGGTACATTTAAAAATGGTATTCTACACTGTTCTGTCAACAGAATTTAAAAACTGGCAATCTATAGCTTGACCGAGAGAAGTCAAGCTCTGTGTACTTTATCAACCGATTAATTTTCGATTTCATTTCCTAGTTAAGATGTTAAGCCTAAATGTGTATCACGTATCTTTTAAATAAGTATTTTACTTAAAACAGAATATTTTTTTAACTATACATAGTCACAAGTTAAAATTATGCATTATATCTGGAAAAAAGACAATTAAATTTTGAATATTTTGATATTTACAAATTTGTTATACATGTAAATGTAAATTAAATATAAAACATAGTCATTTGTCGAGACTTATTTAAAAGATATGTTACCTGTTTGGGAAACAGGAAGTATATCAAATACGTACTAAATGGAAGGATCGTTTCGACGTACGAGAAAAAAGTTAAGCAATCTGTTATTTGGATCGCAATTATGTAAAATTTCTTCATAGTTTATGCCTCTTTCTCAAATAAATGATGTTATCAATGTAAAGATACCATTTTTTCAATGCTATTCATATTTATAAAATGAAAACAGATTACGATAGTTAAATAGAAAATGGTTACTGTTTACTCTTTTTGTTATGCGTTCTATTATTCATTAATAAAAATATTGAATGAAAATGTAAATATAATATTAATGTTTTAATTATAATATGCGTAAAAGAAATATTTTTTTATTATAATATTGAAAATAAGGAATAGCATTGATTGATGGTATCGTTTATACTCGTATATAAGTGTAAGAAAAAATGTATTTATGCAATATGTGTATGAGTGAAAGTGTAAAATGTATGTATCGCGCTTGTATGCGCGCGTGTATATATATTTATACGAGTGTGTTTATAAGGCTCCTTTGATAACGACTAAAACTAAGTTGCTCCATTAATTACTGTAAGTGAATTTAAAAATTCTATAAAGCAGTAGTATACCAAGAGATATCACTGATAAGAAAAGCTGTAAGAAGAGAAAGAAAAATAAAGAAGAAATATGTAAATGCTGTATATGAAGTTGTAAAAGAGAAAGATAAAATGTTAATTTTTATCGCATGCCCTTAACTATACTCTATGTTACATAGACTAAATCTATTTTTGGCAAAGTTGTTTAGGTATATAATGTTAGATATAACGATACATGAGTAGATGCACTGGCCATCGTATTATGTGGTATTTAGGGTTGCTTAATACCTGTTTATTAATGTGTGATCTGTACATTCTGGAAAAAAGAGATCAGTGATAACCCTTAGAAAGAAACGAATAATTTCGTTTATCTACACCAAAATATTTCTAATTTTCTTCTTTTCTTTTTTTGAATAGTATAAAAAAGAAATAAAATAAAGTGAATAGAGTTAAGGAAGAAATTTAAAAAGAGATTATGTGAATATATCTACAGCAATTATGGAGCAATAAAATTTGTTATTTTTAACGTCCGGCATATAAATGAATGTTATCTAAATATTAGTTCCTGAAATTCTTGTATGTTTAAATTGTCGTCGAGAGAGCACGCAAACGAGTATTGTATGACGACAATCTATCCTACGTACCATCGCGTTTTTTATTGCTTTCGGGGTCTTAGCTTATATGGTGGTGTGCTGCTTTGTCTATTAAGTACAAATTATTGATGACTGTATGAACAATCAAATAGCTTTCCAACACATAGAAAAAAAGGGGGGGAGAGGGGAGAACAAAATACATAAATGATAGAAAGAGTATTTAAATGTGTTTATACCGGCAGTCTCGTGCTCACGTAAAAAAGTAATCTACATCATCTAAATTAAGATTGTATCTGTAAGTAAATTATCTGCACTTCTTACTGCAATAAGAGCTAAAAAGGGAAGAGAAAGGAGATAAATTGTTGAAAGGCCACTAGAGTATGATGTTTAAAAATTATACTAAAATGTAATTTGACAAAGCTCAAATTACCGAGAACATATTATTTTCCCTTTATGATTCTAACTTTTTCTATATGATATTTTTTTTTTAATGAACATTTGTCACATCGTGCAACCGTTTTCTGTTCCATTAATATTTTCCTTTTTTCCAGTTTTAATTAAACAAATAATAAGTTTTCATTCGTTATTAAAATCAATTGAAAAATAGATTTTATTCACTAGTTAAGTTCGGTTGGGACGTTTTTTAATTTAAATATTACGCAAAACAAGATTATTTGCAATTGTAACATCACTGACAGCTAAAAGCCCGTGGAACAAAACGGTTAAATTTTGTTCACTAATCTTTTAGTGACAAATCATTTTTTTTTTTTTTGTTTCTTCTTTATTTCTAAGCCTTTCCGAACAGTAATCTAGCACCGTTCTAAAAACTTTCACTGGTGATTGACTTTCTTACATCACTAAGAAAACAGACAACGACCACCATTCCTTTTAATGCGTAAAATACGTGCGACACCGAAAGAACAATTTGCGCGTGTATGTACAACGATCGCCCGTCGCTCTCTATAGCTGCAAGCGTAGAAAATTTTGTATAAAAATATTCTTCGTATTCGTGTATATATATGTACATATTTTGAATAACCACGTAATTAATACTGCGTATTTAATATCATCGTTCCTTCGTGCGCTCTGCACCACGGGCTTGGTAGCTCAAGGGATAAATACACATCCCAATATTCTACCATCTCAAAATTCTCAAGACCGTGGAAAAGAGAAAAAGAGAAAAAAGGAGAGTCCAAAAAGAGGATCATGGACGACAGAGGCAGAAAAAAGAAGGAGAATAATCTCGTCTTTTACACCCTGTGTATCACCGGACAGACTATTCTGTCTAGAGATTCTTTGTTATGTATATATATATATATATATATATGTATATATATACCTATAGCAACGTCGTTCTAAAGCTGGTCAAAATGATTTCAGTGTGCTTCTTCGGATAATGACGTCGCAACTAAGTTTAATGGTACATCCGAGACGTTCTCTGCATCTCCTTCTTCTGTTTCTTCTATGTCCGTAGATAAATGACATTGTTCTCGTCCTTCTGCTTTCACATGCTATTATATATGAATATTAAAAGTTATTATTTACAGATTCATAATAACAAGATAACATCAATTAACATTGTTAAACTATTTACTTACATGCATCATGTAACTAGGTAAAGGAAGAGAATAATTAAGTTGAGCGGTAGGAGCTGGTGGATGAGCACCAGGTATACGTGGTGGTGTTAAGGCTGCCATCATTAAATGAGGCTGAATTTGTCGCCGAAGGGCTGCTAACATGTCTGCACTTTCTGCATCCATCTGTTCCGATTGTGGTACCAAAATTGAATCACCTTTTTCTAAAAAAAAAAAATTATTTTAATTTTATGATGTAAAAATAACAAAAATCAAAATATTTAAATGTTTTTTAAATTATGAGCACTTACTTCTATGCCTTGTTGGTTTTTCACCTTTAGGTCTACGTCTACGCGTGTGTATCGTATCCCTTCGCATGGTAACTGGACGATTTACTCCATGAAGTTTGTAATAAAGTCCGCAAGCATTACAAACCATTTCTCCTTTCATATTTCTTCTCCAAATAGTTGTAGTCATAGTGCCGCAATTTGTGCAAGACATATCAACCTTTTTCGCTATGTTACCACTATGTTGATCAAATTGTTGTTTTTGGTCCTCTACCTATGATGGCAAAATCAAACGTAACGTTTTATTTTGACGTCATAGGTTTCGTAACACCGATCGTACCTTCCCCTTCATTTTATTTGACCATGTTGTAAAATCTTGTGCTTGTTCTTCATTAGATTCATGTTGATAATTAACGACATCTGGACTCATGGGAGCTTTGCTAGGATAACTTTGTTTTCTACGACCCTTAGTTTCCTTTCGACCAACACTGGCAGGGCTAGACGGATTACTGTCCACAGACGTACCCTAAATAATTTAAAAAATTGTATCTTTATTATTGTTACATTTAAATTCATTCTGTAATTATTTCAACAGTGATTTTTATTCAATTACAAAAAATATTAATAGCTAAAAATTCTTTTAGAAAACAAATAGTTTGTTGAAGAGCTAATTCTTCGTAAATACCTATTATTAAGACAAAAAGCTAACAGAATAAAAAATAGTATAAAGAATAGTAAAATCTTATTTTTTATTATAGAAGAAATTGGAGAATTCCTCACACGGAACAATACGCGTTTAAAAATCTATAGAAACCTAACTTATCTGAACATCTGTTAACAGCGGGTTGACATGGTGGACTTAATGCTTATAGCTATCACAAAGAACTTCTCAGTTATCTATTATCTACAAGGCCTACCACGTTTCTCTTACCTGCAAGCAGATGGGACTTGAATAGTCCCAAAGGGATCCCTTGACACCTAAGGGTCACCTGACCTGTCTTCTTTTCTATACCTGCAGTTCTTTTCTGGTATTTGCTTTGAACAAACTGCAAGGACTTTCCATGGAAGAACTTTTATTTGCACGAAGATCAGGGTCAAAGGAGTATGAACATAAAAGAGAGTACAGATTTTCCGTTTTTCCATAAATCTCAGAATTTTGTTTGGAAGATACAACTTCGAAAAAAGAGTCAACTTTTACTACTGTTTCTATATTAACATTATATATTTTATTAATATTCAATTGTGATTTATCTCAAATACATTTAGAAAATCTTAAAGGGGAATTCAGAAAAATTCCTAATGATATTTTAAAACGCCCTCATCTTATCAAATACTGATAAAGATTTCAATTTAAATATTATTTTAAAATATACAAACCTTATTTTCTATACACGACACATTAGTACGGTTGCCGAGTAGAGAACAGTCGGGTATAGTGCGTTCAATTGTTGTTCCTTGAGTATCTCTGTAAAACCTAATTTGTGGTGATATTCTGTCAGAATCAATTGCAGTAATACCAATTTGCCTATTGTTGATTAAAGAACGCAACAAATTAGTTGCCTCGCCAGTGAATCCATTATTTAATTTGTCACCATTTGTCCTGGTAATCTCTAAACTCCTATTGCTACATGAAAAATGAAAACAAACATTATATTCAAATAATATACATATAATAATAAAAATACAAAAAGCAATCTAATAATTAATCAAATATACTGTTATCTTTAAAGTAACTGTTATCTTTAGAAGAAATGATTTGTTACAAACAAATTCTTTTAATAATTAAAAAATTTGCTTTATATGTATTAAACAAATAAAATTATATCACTAATCATTTGACTAATTTTATAAAAAAATAATATAAATTAACAATAAAAATCTATTTAAAGATTGAAATTGTATAAATAAATACAAATAGAAGAACAATTATATATGACTATTAATAACTATTTACTTTATTAATATTATATTTAATAAATTTTCTTTGTAAAATTTTTAAATGCAAAAGAAATATATAGAAAATTTTGTACTTACTTTGCTAATGCTTGCCATAATTTTGTTGTTTCCTGATCAATATTTGTATCTGAACAATTGCTTTCTGGTGTATCCATTCTATTCACTGGACTACGATTGGGGGTACTTGTTTTTGATTCCTCATAATTTGTTTCTACTTTCATTCTCTTATTAATGGTCATATCATAACCATTTTCTTCCCCCTCAGTATCTTGCTCATCCCGATCTTCTATTTCTAATCTATCTGGATCAGAACTATTTGAACATGTATCATCTTCTGGTTCACACTTAATGTTATCATGCTCAGGCATGTCATTGGTGCACAATTCCAAATGATGTGTTTGAGTCTGAGGTATAACGTTTTGATTAATGCTGGCCGGAGAGTTAGGCTCCTCATTGAACAATGTTTTGTTCAATTGGAGAAATGACTGTAGCGGACTTAATCCTGCTACTTTGGCAGTGGAGAAAGATTTTTTCTAAAACAAAACAAATCATTGTAAGTTTAAAATAAAAAATATAAAATTTTTGAAAATAAGCATAAATTAATAACATAATAGAAAAAAAAATTACATTTAAATTTAATTTTTATTAAATTTCTAATAAATAAACATTTATTGATATTTGTATAAATGTTCATTTATCATAAAAGATTATATATAATATTTTGATATTTGTACCTTGTACCTGTTTAGAATATATTCATAAGAAAATAATTAGTTATGCGCATTTTTTTTCTATTCTGTAATCATTATCAAATTGATAAGGTCAAAGTTGGCTGCATTAAAAGAAACCTTGAAGTATCTTATATAATTACTGATATATCAGGGCAGAGAAGCAAATAAATATCATCCTGTATGTATTAAACATGTGTTTAGAATATATGGAATAGGCATGTATTGAAGCACATTCTTATCTACAATCACATGTTGCACATTTTCAATTGCATCATTACTTAGAATGAAATGACTGCTCATTGATGTTACTGTGTTAAATTAATTCTAGCTCTTTAACCAGAAAATGATATGATTCATATTGTATGATGACCTACGTCAACAAATTCTAATATATCTTTTTTCATTGCATTTGAAAAAAATATTTAATGATTACCTGATCATCATGTGATGATAACTGCTTGGCATAATCCAGGTACTGTTTGAGTATGACATCAGATTTGTGTGACACTTCACGGAAGTTGTGCAGTACATCCAATTTATACACACATCGGTGACAAATGATTGGTGGTAAAGAATCTCCATCTTTTACCTGAATAAAATGTAATTACATCATTGTATTTTCAATTACTTAATACATAATTTTTTATACTTATAATATTAATTTTATTGAATAACTTTATATTATATTTATTTATTATTATAGATATTTTTTAAACAAGACTGATAACATTGACAATAAAATGCAATGTTATTACTATATGTTAAATTATATTTTCTTATCAATTATTTAAACTTGATTTCTACTATTAAAATAAAGATAGAGTTTTTTATAATGCAAATAAGAAAAATAGAGAAATGCAAAATTCATTCTAATATCTTAAAATAAAAATTTGAGATAAATAATATTAAAAATGAATAATTTTTTTAAGTAGGTTGGACGGAAGCAGAGCTTTCTTTCAAAGAAGAGAGTATGCCGTCTATGAGAACAAATAATAAATTATGAAGAGAAAAGAGAAATATATAGAATATAGTCAAATGTGACAGCGACTCGTGGAATCCGCGTGTGAAACCTGATAACAGGCCGTCTAAATAAGGAGCTGCTCCCCTCTCCGTGAGGTCTGTACAAGCGAGGAGTACAGCTTATCACTGCCATTTTAAATCCCCCGTGAGTCGGCTTATCTCGCGGACACATCTCTTGCCAAACTTTCTCCCGTGGCACGCGCACACACACACGCACCCTTGAGATAGTAAGAGAAATAGAGATAGAAGATGATATAGACAGAGACAAACGAAAGCGAGACGAAGAAAGAGAGATAGGATTGCGTGTAAAAGAGAGGGAGACACATTCACATTCAGAGAACCACAGATGGTCGCGTCTGATTTATCTTCGTCTCGGCACGAGGACCCGGTGAAAACTCCTGACGAGACTCACCGTAATCGAGAGGCACGTTAATATCTTATCGGCGAAATTTCGCTGGGCGCCTTCCTCTTCGAATATGGACAATTTGACACCGTCCGACGATAAACAAAGGCGACACAGCTCGTAGAACTTGGGCGGTACATCGAACATAATTGTGAGCTCCGGCTACGTTGCGCCTTGCGTAAAGCGCGAGTCATCAAGAGGTAGACTCTTTTCTTGGTCGACGTACTATCTTTCTCCACTGCCACTACGCGTTTAGCGACGAGGAAGGGTACGCGATCACTTATCACAGTCACCGCCGCGGCTCATTGTCAGCGGCACAGTACACACGGTCATACAGTTATACTTGTATATAGAATGGAGACTATAAAGAAATAAATGTTTCTTCAACTTCCTTTTTACAATCCTGCTCACTAGGAGGCGTTGACAATCATTTCTATCTTCAAGATTAGTGAAGAATCAGGTTCACAATCAAATGCTACGCCATCTCCTGCCTTTTTTCATTTGATCACCTGATTTTTATATGGCAGTTTATAATTTAAATTTTTTGAAATATATAATAATATATAAAGAATAATTTCAATATATATATAATTATTATTGTTTACATTATATAATTCATTAATTCTATTATTTTTTTGGCATTATTTTAACTTCTTTTATCCTAACAATTGATATTCATTCCAATTTTTAGATTGTTTTTACCTTTTTTATACCTATTTACCTTAACAAATATTTTTTTTGTTTTTGTAAAAAATTGTATTGTAAGATTGTAAATTTTTAAGAAATATATAATATATAAATATATAATAATAACATAAATAATAATGGTTATAATCAAGACTAAAAATGATAAATAATCTAATAAAATTATTATAATATAATATTTATATATTTATCTTCTTGTTTTTTTTTTTTTATAAAGAATTCAAAAATTAATTTTCAAAAAAGATTACATCATTAGTAAAAAATTTAATCAAAGTTAGATTACTTTATTTATCATTATTTTCATGGTGGAAATAATTGACAATTCTTTCAATGCCATACACTGTCATTGATCAAAGATCAGTAATTAAATCGATAGAAGAAACAAGTTTCTTATCACGTGTCATTTTACTAGGAATTTCATTACATCGAATAAGTAGCCCAACCCATAAATAAATCAGACAAACGAGGAGAATGACTAACGCAAGATTACGCGATCCATCGACCACTTTCGGCCCACGCTATTTTATCACATCTCTAATCCGATCTTCATACATATAAGGTTGTGATACGGCAATCAATAGATTCTAAGTTTTACGTTACGAATTCATTTTGATAAATATAATGTAAAAATATAATGAAATTTTCTAAAGGATTATAATTTTAAAAAAACAATTGTAATTTTTCTATTTTTTTTAATTAATTTATATCTTTATATATATATCAACATATATTTTTATTATTATTGCATATAACAATATTTACACGAATGTACAACACACATTTTTGCTAAATGTATGAGCAAATCACATATCAGATGAAGAATTAAATTATCTCTTTCTTTCTCTCTCTCTTTTTCACAAACATATACTTTAGAGAGCTAAAACTTAATTTAATTTTTTCTAAATCTTATAATTTAAAAAATAAATTTTAAAAATAAAGTTTGCAGCATGTATCATTTCTTTTTTTTTTTTTTTTTTTTTTTTTTTTTNTTTTTTTTTTTTTTTTATATTTCTAGTAGTATTACTTTTATTTCTCAGTTGCGGTATTAAACATCATGAATATTAATTAAAGATGAGTAATTCTAATGTATATACACTCCCTCTATAGAACCATGATGTATTGAAAAAAAATAATTATATCAATGACTTACTATCTTTACTTGAATAGTACATATAAATATTTTTTTCTTGCAAAATTGTTATAAAAATTTAAATAAAAAATTATAAATGTACATTTTTTACAAGAATATGATAAAAATTGTATATGATGTTATAATTTTTTGCACCATTTAATGGGGAATGTCTTGTATTAAAGTCATTTAAATATTTTTGAGTTATTTTTGTAAGTATATATTACAGAATATTTCTTTATAAATTATGATGCTTATTTATATATGATATATATAATTCAACTGAATATATTTTACATTTGTGAAATAAAATGATTTCTGAGGTATGTATTGTACATTTAGTACAATGTCATAAAAGAATTTAAATAACATAATATTCATTATAATATATCTATCTGTAAATTGATATCACAATTCGTTTTTAATATTTTTTTCAAAAACATTTTGTTCTTGAAAAAGATTTTCTACTTGACTATTATTACTATTTATTTTGCTATCTAATTCAAATGATCTAATATTTTTATAATATTTTCTATATTTTTTTCTAATTAATTTTACTTTATGTTGCTCCTCTTTGAGATCAATAGTAGAACCTAATATTAAATGTATATCTTTAATGTGTGCCAATTTTAGTAAAATAATTTTTTTTTTATTTCTAGCACTTATTCTTCCTAATAGACTAATATGCCTTATTAATTTTCGATAATCTCGAAGTAGTTGTTGAATAATATCTAAACACAGCCAACGAGTTCGAGCGATACATGCATCTGGAATTACACCAGCGGCTCCAGATTGACAAATATTTATAAGCGCTTCAATATGCGAATCTCCGTCCAAATTCGCTAAGATAAAATTTATAAGATTCGGAATAGTAATTGGCAGAGAAAACGGATATACCGTACTATCCTCTTTTCTAAAATGAATAAGATAAGAAAACTGTTATGGAATACAATTATGAATATTATAACAATTATAATTACCTTTTAGCAGGAAAGAAAAGAATAGACGGGAATCGATTCATGTTATATTCCCATGGTAAATCATTATTATCACCATCTACCCTTACGAATAAAAGATGATCCATTTTATGTAAATAATGAGCTACTGTCAAGTATACATAAAATATTGCACTACAAAATGCACAATAAGGAGAATGGTACATTACAACCACATCCTGAAAAATCAAGTTACAATATTATTCTTTATAATAAATTTCTTCATAATAAATTTGTATCTTTCTTTCCAATTTACCTTTGTTGAATCTAAAATAGTATTAAGAAAAGTTTCAGTTGTTAATTCTGGTATGCACACATTTTGTGCATCTTTTGTTTTACAATTAACTTTGGTCTTAAACTTTTGAACAAAACGTCTCGAATTATTAGAACGTAATGTACGTTGTAAAAAACCTTGAGTATAATTATTTATAAATTGTATAAGTGTATATCGACTAAAATCCTCCTGCATAACATATTGACTTTCATGCTAAAAGAAAAAAATTTGAATTAATATATTTAAGAATTAATAATATATCTAATATAAAAATATATTCAAATACTTACAGCAACATCTAATATAACAATAGCAGTTTTATCCTTCTTTTTTAAAAGATCTATGCCAAGAGCTTCCGCGAAATAATAATAATGTAAACTATCAATTGCTATTAGTGTCAACGTTTTGTTAGTTTTACATACTGATTTCGTTAAATTTATATTCGGATGTTCAAGTTTATCTCGCGGAAATATAGGTTGATGATATTTGTTTCCAGTTATCCATTTTTTACAGTTGAATTTTAAGCGTGCTTCTTTTATTGCATCCGCAGATTGTACGTCCTCTTCTTTTGTAATAAATGCCGATATTTTGTATTTTTGACTACAAAAATAAATATAATAATCAAATATTAATCAATATTAATCAAAAAATAATTTTAATAAAAATTTCAATAAAACTACCTTTTGGTTTTAAATCTTTCTTCATATTTTATTGTCATATGATCTTGATTACAACAAATTTCACGTTTCTGTTGTAAATTTTGTATAACTAAAAGTTTAAAAATATCTGAACTTTTGCAAACATGATCAAGTTTTTTAGAATTAAGTTTACAAATAGATGTTTCCATTTCTGCATTATCTAATATATTCTTTTTACACAAAAAACATTTATTCATTACGACATTAACACAACAACTATCATTAATCCATTTTTGAATCGAAATATTGTTAGTGGATTCATTTGTTTGATTTTTCATTTCCTTCAAATATTTTGCACATTGTTTATTTTGCTCCAAATGTTTTGCAATAGCAATACGTCGTTTAAAACTAAGACGCTCAATTATCTCTTTAGCTAAGACATTATCTGCACAATTATAATACTGCAGTCCAATTTCTCTGATCTAGAGAATCAATGTAATTCTTATTTCATATCTTTCAAATTCCACAATTGGCTTTGAAATTTTACGCACCAGATTGTAATTATAATTTTCAGGATGCAAAGGATTACGAGGTGTGAAGAGAAAAAGTACAGGTCCTTCTCTCAAATATGGTGCTAATGTTAGTGCTTTTACTCCAGGAGGTTGCAGCCACAGAACTGGTTGATGAATAGAACTGCTTATCCAATTTAATATGTTTTCGGAAGTCCATTCAGAATCTTCTGGATACCTCTACACATTTGAATTCTCAAACTCATTTAATTGTGCTATATATGCAAATGTTTTTGCTTTATGTATCCAATATGTTTACCATTATACAAATATAAAAATTTTTCTCATTTACTTACTAAAGAATCACTCCACATAAATAGATTTGCAGATGGAAATTTATAAATGTTATAATCTATTTCACTAGATAATGCATTAGTAACAATGGCAAAAACCAGTTCTCTATTAGGATCCTCTTCTAATGTTCGTAGAGCAGCTTTATAAAATTCTTTATAACCTGGAGTTTTATCTAATCGAGTAAAATTAAAATATCCTACTACTACAGCCTGTAATCATAACAAATAATTCTATTCTATATAAATAAAAATTTATCCTGCAATTCAAAATATAAATTATTTATTTATACTTACATCATAGTTAACACGTAAATTCATTAATTGTTCTTTATTTGTTACTCTAACAATGGGATTCATAATTGTATTAAGAAATTTTATCATGTATGGCCATGTACGTATACCTCTATATTCTATACCAGAATCTCTTGAAGGATAAAGCATTAATACTGGATAACTTTGTATTTTATTATATTGAGTTCTACATTCTGAGCTTGGATGCCAACAATTAATGGCAGCAAAAAAAATCTACAAATTAATAAAGATATTACATTTTACAGAATAATTTCATTATCTAATATAAAATATTCTATAATCTAACAAGCAATTATAGATTTAATTGTATTTAATACCTGTGAATGATAATATTGAGCAACCATTTCAAATTCTTGTCGTATAGTTTGACTTTCAGCATCCCATGGAGCATAATACATAACAAAACTGAAATCTGCTTCTGTAACTCTTTCTATCATAGCTCCTAAATGTCCTTTATAAAAATCTAAGACAACTGAGCTTTGATTAAAAAATGGTTTAGCTAATGGAGGTTTTGATACTTTGGGAGAACTGCAACAAAATAATGGTTGTATATAAAATACATGTAATAATAATGCATACAATATTTTATTAGTTAAAAATAAATACAATTTATTTTTATTTATAAAACTGTATTTTTAAATTATGGAACACCTGTTATAATATCAAAAAATCGTGTTATAATGAAAAAATAATATCATATTCGATATTAATAAATTTTATATTTAAAAGTTGCTATAACCTAAAACTTACGAACTATGTAGAGCAGCTAGAGTCGTAAAGATAATCGCAAGAAAAAATCGAATGATTTTTCTAGCGTATGAAAACATTTTGCTTGCCAATCTTTCTTCTATCGCAATCTTCTGATACGACTCTTTGGCCACGTCGTTACTTCCTGAGTCCGGTGTAGTCGTGTGCGAGTTATCACCATTTCTCGTGCTTGATTCAAGCTCTTCCTTCAACATTATCCGTTAAACGAAAATAAAATTAAAGAGAGAAAAATACCGTACATTAAAGCTTCGTCACACACTCGTTATTTACTTCGATGCTGTCTGTCCACTATCGCTTATTTAATTAAAATTAATTAGCCGGGATTTTCACAGATTTCTATCGAGTCACCTGTATTTTTGCAAACCGGAAACAGCTGACTGCTTGTCAACATATCATCAATACATGATTTGAAAGACTAACATCGATATATTTATATAGTTGAAAGAAGGGAATTAGAAATAATATTTTATGATATCTTTTATTTGAAGCATTAATTTCAACTATTATGAAAAAAAATCAACTGAAAATATATAGATAAAATATAGATAAAAATTTAAAAAATTACAAATAATTTTTGATGTGTGTTAATATGATTTCATGAAAAGTATTTCTTTTTTTATTTTATTGAACAATATATAACTTATAATTAGTGAAAAAGCTAAATGCTATGATGAAAAGTCTATTAATATTTTTACCAAACACATTTTATAAAGAAAAAGCTGGATACATTTTTGGTAAAGTAATATATGATGATAGTACGGAAGTTAAAAAATTTTATATCATTGGAGTATGTAAAATAAATAATTTTGAAACAATGAAATATGCCAATATAATTGGATATTATTCTGGTACAGAAGACAAACAAGAACATATGGATAAAAAATATTTAGATTGGCTTAATATATGTTTGAATCCTATATCTTCTAAAAACAATATTTACGATTACATTCTAAAAAGTATTATTGTAAATAATAAAAAAATTTCTATTTTACATTATCATATAGTTATTATAATATATGATCAATTAGTTTTTAAAGAAACAGAATTATTTACTCAAAGAGCAATATATGGAGATCACTTTTATGAGTTAATGAAAATTATACAAGACAAACAAGTTGAAAGAGAAATACAGAAGAAAGGAAAATATAGTTATATAAAAGAAATAATATTTGTATATCATATGTTCTTATATTTTTATCCAATTCTTTTTCTTAATAAAATAACTAATAAATTATTACCAATTTTAAGATATTCTTTTCTTGGTTTACATGTTAATGGATGGTTAGAAAATGCAAAATGGATGTTGATTACTATAATAAAAAACAAAAAGTTCACATTGAAGACTGGTAACTATGTTTTTGCACTGATAATAGATATGTTGTTGGGAATCTCTATATTACAATTATTGTTATATTACTTTGAATATACTTCTCCTTCTCAGATACTTTTGAATAATGCAGAGGTAAATTAGAAATCTACACTAAAAATAATATTAAATTGATGATGAATGTAATATTTTACGCAAATATTTTACAGAAAGTAGTAACCTTCTTAAAAGATTTAATTAATTGGTTAATGGGTGTACCAGCTGGTTTAAAACTAAATCATGCTTTAAATAATATGCTTGGAAAATTTTTTTTATATCACATACATATGTGGTGGACATTTTTAATATTTATGAAACCTGTAATGGATTTCACATTTGAAGTATTAGTACTGTTTGGAAGACTTGGTATTACGTTTCAAATAGCAATAGCAGCTGATCTTCTGGCAGTTGTCAGTTTTCATGCATATTGTATTTATGTATATGCAGCAAGGTACTACAAAATAAGTTATATATTGCAAAAATATAGTATTATAATAATAATAGTATATATATATATATATAAAATAATAATTTGTATAATAACTTAATTTTTTATTTAGACTTTTCAATATTCAATTAAAAGGTATTACTGCTTTGTTTCGATTATTTTTGGGTAAAAAGAAGAATCCATTAAGAAAAAGAATTGATTCTTGTCAATATCAACCTGATCAACTTTTTGTAGGAACTTTATTATTTACTATTTTATTGTTTCTGATGCCAACAACTTGGGTTTATTATGTAGTTTTTACAATGGTATACAATAATTATTTCAATTTTTATTATATTCAATAATTATATTATTGAATATTATATTATAATTATATATAATTATATATAATATTATATATTATATATAATTATATATTTTATTATATTCAATAATTATAATTTTTCAATAATTAATAAATTTATTTTATAGTTAAGATTAGCATTAATTAGTTTTGGAGGTTTATTAACAAGAATGAAATTTTATCTTCAAGTTATGCCTGTATATGCTTTTTTCAAATGGTTATTCCACTCTTATAGTACATGCAGTAAGTAAATTTATTATTAATTTATTATTGAATTATCTATGTATCATATGATTATGTTTTAGGTACTGTTAATATTAAAATATATTCACATAAAACTGAAAGACCAATAATATTAATAATGACATTGGTAGTAGCATCATGGAATTATACATGGAATAAATGTATACCAGATACAATTATTTATCATCCACCTATAGAATGGAATAAGATAATAAATAACATAATATGGGGTGAATTACTATATCCATTATAATAAATGAATTTTAATTATTTATTTAAAGTTCTATTTAATTGGGAAAATACATTTTATATTATGAAATATAAATTATGAAATATAAATGATCTATTTCATTTCTATTTTCTAATTTCAAAAATTTATTTTACATTCCTTTATTCCTTTTCTTTTCCATATATTTGTTTAAAAATTTCTGGTGGTATATTCTTTACCATAGCTTCATCAATATCATTTTCTTCTCTCAGAACACAAAAATACAATAAAAAGATACCAAAACATGTTATTACAACTGTATCTTGATGTTCTGGAATATCTTTTGATGTATTTCCAGAAAAAAATTTTGATGCTTTAGATGTTGAATATTTTATAGGCTTTCTTGCTTTAATATCATCATCTTCATAATCATTTTCATTTTTAATTATTTCATTCTTCTTTGAAGTGATACTATATCTTAAGGTAGAATATATTTGAGGAAAAACATATCTAAAATAATATAGCAATTTTTTTATCAAAATTTCAAAATAAATATAAGTTAATGCAAGTTAATAATAATATAATAAACATTGAAGTAAATGAAATAAGAAGAAGATAAAGAATAAGATAAAGAAATAGTTTTTTTATTTCCTAACTTTTTCTAACCTTCTATAATAATTTAAGAATGAGTATGAATAAAAAACACATTATGTAATTAAAAATATACCTTTTTTCTAATAATGTTCTTTTGCTCTTGAGTTCTAAGATATTTTCAATCCATTTTATGCGCATCATTTTCTACAAATATTAAAAATTATTCAGTTTTAATTTCTAGAAAGAAGATTCAAATATTATTTTTATCAACTGTCATATAAATATTTATTACTATTTTTTTTTTTTATTAAATTTATGTTTGTAAAGGACAAATTTCAGATATTGAAATTTTTATAATTCTTTTTGATATTCTTATATTATTCTATGCTGCGTAATACTTTGTATGAATAAGAGTACGATATTGCGATACTAAGTTCGAACGCAGTTATATTATATTATTTAGTTTTTAGTCAATATTAAAGAAAGATATTAATACTACAAATATACTAAATGTTACAGCACTATAAATTCAGAATTATATTCATATATAAAAAATATTATTGATTTATATAATATCATGGGGATCGATAGTACATCAAAATTAGAGGTTAAGAGTTCAAAATTACAAAAACGAACGAAGAAAATAAATAAATCAGAAGGTAAATAATTAATAAATCTTATTTAAATTTTATAGTGTTATAATTTTACATATGGTTTAAGATGATACAAATTTAATTCAAAATTTTTTATAAAATAAAATTCATTAATTTTTAATTCATTATTTATAGAAATTACAACTGAAACAAATAATATTGATATCTCAGAATATGATACTAATCAAAAGGAAGAAATGAATAACCAGGCAGTAAAACATAAAAAACAAAAGGGAAAAAGAAAAAGATCAAATACCATTAATAATAATAATGAAGTAATTAAAGAAACAAAAGTAATTGAAACAAAAAAGGATAATTCTATTAAAATGAGTGAAAATCAAGATGAAGAAGAAATAAATAATAAGATAATACCACCAAAGAAGAAAGCAAAGTATATGATTTCACATTTACATTATTATTTTAATTGTTTTAAATATTAAATTAAAAGTATTTTTGTTCATAGTATACATGTAATAAATGATATAAATAACATAGAAGAACTTCATAAATGTAATGTAAAAACTCCAAAACAACCTTCTAAGAGACAGATGAAAAGAGAAAAGGCTGAGAAAAAAGAGAATGAAAAAAGAATGGCCAATAAAACAGAAGCAATGAAAAAAGGACTTAATTATGTTTCAAAGGTACTTATATTTTTCAATGATGTTATTTTTAAGATAATTAATATTTTTAATATTATATATAGAATTATATATTTTTTTTATAACTTTATTTACAGTGGAAATATGCAAGAACTGAATGGAAATTTGAAAAATTAAGACAAATTTGGTTAATTGAGAATTTGTTAGATGAAATTTCTATACCAAATGACATTTTCCCAACAGTTTTAGAATATTTTGAAGGATGTAAAGGTATGGCTAGAGAACAACTTTTAAAAAAAGGTATGGATGTTATAAGGAAAGTAGAAGAAAATGAAGAAAATAAAAATAAGGAATCTGTTGTTTATCAGAGAGCAAGAAGACTTCTACAAGCTTTGCCTACTGAAACATAATCTAAAATTGTATTTAAAAATTATCAATTATTTGATAATTTTTATTGAAATTGAATATTCTTTTTATATATTATTCAACATTGTTTTTTTCATTAATGAAATACATGTATTAAATTTTTGTAAATATTTAAATAATTAAATTTATCTGACTATTACATGAAAAATAATTTATTTAACAATTTCCTATGTATATGAAATCTATAAAAATAAGAGATATATGTTATAATTAAAAACTTATATATTGCATTGTACATTTTTTACCATATAATATTATACAAATATCCCAATAACTACAAATCATTTCATAAAAAAATTACAATTAAAATAGATTACATTATTCTGAATACTTATCTACAAATTGTTTAAGTTTATCTACATCCTGAAGACCAACAATTCTATCTAAAACCTTTCCGTCTTTCATTGCAATTAAGACTGGAACAGATCCAACCTATATAAAATTAACTTTTATTATTTTAAAATAAAAAATATAGAATAAATAGTAATTTTAATTAAAAATAAAAAATAACCTCATAATCCAATGCAAGATCACTATTCTCATCAATATCAACTTTTGCCAATAAAACTTTTCCTTGTTTTTCCGCAATTACAGATTCTATGCGAGGAGTAAGCATGCGACAAGGATTGCACCATCTACAAGATAAATTATTTATAATGCATTTAAAGTGATTGTTCGATAATTAAAGTATATACGTACGTTGCGAAAAAATCAACGATCACTGGCACTTTAGAATTTTTAACACGATTATTAAAGTCTTTTGGATCTTGAACTTTGAAAGTTGTTGAGATTGCTTGTTCTTGAGCCGGTGCATTTGCAAAAGCTCTGCTTCCTATAGCAGTGCGCATAATTCTCAAACCAATTCGCAACATTTTAATATTTGATTGATATAGTATTATCTATTATGTGTAATAAATTGTACTATGTGTTAACAATTACGAATAAATTCTGAAACGCAATAATAATTTTTCAGTCCTAACCTAATTTCTTGGTTGCAAGATATCGTACTATGTATAGCATTAGGTTAGGTACAGAATAACCAACGTTATATCATAAAAATAAATTCTCTATATTTTTTTTTTATATGCATTTCATTTTCATAAATCAACTATGAAATTTTCCATTCAATAAACCAAATATATTAAATATATTAAATTATATTATTTTAAACCAATATATAATTATAATAATATAACAAAAATATATTATATTTAGTAAATAAAAATAAATTGATTAATTAAGAATAATATTTATATTTTTTCTCTAGTAGAAAATCATTAGAAAAAATTCTTTCTTAAGAAGATATATAAATTGTTTATATTTGGTTATATATTTACATTATTATTTCTTTAAGGAATGAAATTTCTTTATTTTGTAAATATTTTTTCACATGGAAAAAAAATTTAAAATATTTGCGATAATTTTAATTTAAGATGAAGCTTTGTTCTGTTTAATGTTCTTTCTTTCTTTTTGAATGTATAAAAAATTTTAATATTTACATATTATTATATATTATATATCATAAATTTTAACATTTTTTTTTCTTAAATATTTTTTACATTATTATTTATTTCTTTTAATAAACTATTTTATATGTTATATATCTTGACAATCTGAATCGATAAATTATTTTATCAATGATTTTTTATTTCTAAGATCTCGCATGTCTTAATTATTTAAGCATATTCATTTACAATTCATGTATTCGTTCATTATTTATCATGTATATCATTTAAACATATATTACATTTAAACATATAAATTTGCTAAAAATATTTAAATTTTTGGATATTTAAATCTTATATAGATATTTTATTTAAATATCTTTAAATAACTAAAAATTAAAAAAGGAACATTGTTAATTAAGAGATTATTATTACAAATTGAAATAAATACTTTTTAAAAAGTTATAATAAATAAAAAAATGAATAATTGTAAATTCAATTTAATAATAATTCAATTTAAGTTAATAATGTTTAACAAATTAATTTTTCAATATTAGAGAAATTATACTTACTTATAAATTTATTTTTTTGTATAGTGCACAATATGTTTTACATGTGATAATTTTTATTGAAAATATTAAAAATAATTTTTATTGAAAATATTTTTAATATTAATTTTTCTTAGTTTATCACATATATATAATAATATTAAAATGTTCATTAGTATTTTATTTATTTTTGATTAATAATATAATAAAAAATTAATTTTTTTCTGATAAAAAAAATATTATAATAAATATAATTATTATAATAAAATATAATATAATATATTATAATAAAATATAATGTATTGTTTTAATAATTGAATTTCATGTCTGAATTTAATACATAGATAATTAAATCTATAAAGGTAATTAAAATTATTTAAATATTTACTATTATATTAAAATAAAAAATAAAATAAAAAATTAAAAATAATACAGCATTTAAGAAAATTTCAAAATGATTTTGAAATTAATTAAAAATAATTTGGATTTTAAATTTTTTTACATGCATATTATCGCATTGAATTATAATTTTTATTTGAAAATTATTTTATTGGTGAAAATTATGTTGAATATTTAAATCAAAGATTAGGATCACAAGAGATCGTATAGATCGCACAATATTTCTTTATCATTATTAATATATTAAATTAGATTGCATTGATTTTCTAATTTTTATTAAAAGATTACTCATTACGGGAATTTTCTTGTAGTAAAATGAAAATCTATTATGCAATATGTTTGTTCGTGCTCTCTGACAGAGTATATTTAGTAAAATAATAAATTTTCTCCGTGGAGAAATTTCTATTCATAAATACAGTATGACAAGTAAATAATTATTGTTCTTTTTTATATTGAAACCAAGTCGTTACACACTTTCCATTATTTTGTAATTAATTTTAATAACTTGTTGTTTTAACAGACATATTTTCAAGGTGCATTGATGCAGTCTATGATAAAAAATGAAAGTTTCTTGTCGATTCACTGAATTCTCTATAAACCTATAATTTTCCATTAGATCATAAAAATGTTTTTAAATCATCATCCATTTCACAAATAAAAACAAATCAATTGGAAGGAAGAAAGGATTATTAGAATTTATTCAATACGATTGTATGTGATTATAAAATGAAGGAAGTTGCGCAAGAAATGTAAAGTATCGTTTAAGACAAGATTCATTACGTGTAAGATAGATAGATTCTTTTAAATAATCTATAATAATATAATATATAATATATAATATATAATATATAATATTTATATAATATATAAATAGTCGATTTTTGTCTTCAAGGTCTTGGCTACCTCGATCTTCAAATCGTTTTTCTATGTGACCATAATATTCCTAATCGTAGAAAAATGTTTCTGCAAATAGTCTTACACATATTATTTTACCAAGTAACATTCATGTTCGTCTGTTTGCTTATTGCGTAAAAGTATCATGCTATTTCCTTATACAGCAACGATGATTGTTACAGCAAAAATTTATATCATGATAATGTGACCTTCTCTAAAACGTATTAAGCCAAGGCTATGAGACGATTTTTTTTCATTTTTGCTTTTTAACTGCTGACGATTTTTTTTTCCAAATTTAATATATATATATATATATTATAATATTTAATATATATTAAAAAATTTTCATCGATCATTAATTTAATTTCTTCTAAGTCGATATCTCATTCTTAAATACAACTATAGAATGTAAAAGTTTCGACAAATAAGATAAATTTTTACCTGCTGGAAAAAATTTTTAAATATATATTATTATATTATAATATTTAATATATATATAACTATTTTTTATCCTATTTTTCTTTTTATCTTTTTTATCAAAATTTAAAAATGAATTATTTAATTTTGCAAATGTAATCGGTCGTGAATATAGATTGAAATATTATTATATCGAATTGGTATTCACATTTCCCTCGTTATTTAATCGAAATGAAATCTATTGATGAATTGTCAGAAGCAGGATAGAAAATTCTGCGAAAAAAATAGAACATTGAAGGTTCTGAATGGAGAAGCACAGCTTGTAATCGTACAGAATAGAAAGATTAGGGGATCTAGTTGGAATACTATACACAATGTTAGGGGTAGGTAGAAAAATAAAGGGAGAACCGTTGGTCGTTATGGTAACCAGCGATCTACGATTTCATCTGGCCGACATCATGCTGTCTAGAATAGGTGACCTACTGATCTCGAGAATATATGTTCTAGATTCTATATTTCTTACGAATAATTGAAGTTTTCTATCTTCTATTAATAAAGTTCTTTAATAAAATTAATTTCGTTAATATGTACATTGATTTCAAGTTTATCTTGCTTTTTCTTTTATCTTGTTTCTAATTTTAAGTCGAAATATTATTCAATAAAAATTTATATTTAGTAATATGTTTCAAATATTTTATTTCAGCAATTAAAAATTTATCTTATTTGTCGAAACTTTTACATTCTATAGTTGTATTTAAAAATGAGATATCGATTTAGAAGAAATGAAATTAATGATCGATGAAGATTTTTTAATTTATTTACTGGGCGTTTATCCAACTGTCTCAAAATTAGAATTCACTGAATATTTCCTGTGCGTTACACAATCTCCCACGAAACGTCGTTCAATTTGATTAAACAGTCTGCGTTCCCTGACGGAGCGTGAAAATCTCCTGAAGGATCGAAACCTCTTTTCTTTTTGAGCTTCGAAGCAGTAATGATCCAATCGGAGTTAACACGCTCAACTTTGCTAACATGTCCATTTATCATATTATCACCAGCTAGTTAGACAGTCTCTCGACTAGTATTTTTGTTACATGACGAGAAAAATGTAAACATTTCAATAGTTAACTTCTTTTAAACATAAAAAGTATTATTATACTTATGTCTATATAGTTTGTAAAAAATTTCATAAACATAATTTTAGTTTTTATTAAGATATTGGGAAGAAAATTAGAAATTATTCATTAAAAAAGATTTAATATATAATTATATATAATATATAATTAACATATAAATTTATTAAAGAAGAACATATTCGTTTATGAAAAACTTCCATACAGAGAGTTAATAGTCGTAATCGTTAATTGAGCGTGAAATAAGTTGAATCGTAAATGAAAACAATTCTACCCGAAGGCGTCATCTGTCCTACTTTTACTTTTTTCTTTTCTTCTAGTCTCGTTTGGATAAATCCTTTATAGTTCATGAAACTAATGATTGACAAGTATAATTGACAATCAAATAAAATTTTGTATCAAATGATGCCATGTTCATCATTATTCTCTTTTATAAATTTCTCGTCACATTCGCACTAACAATATTATTGCGAAGCTTTCGCTTCAATTTTCATAATGTGTGACATCACAACTTGAATTAGAATCAGGAATGTTAGAGAAATTCCTCTGGTGGTCATATGAATCAAAAATTATATATTTCTATTACTTCCTAACATTATCAAGATTAGAATAGAAGGACAATTATAATAAAAATATGTACTTAAAAAAAATATATATATATATATATATATAAATGATATGAAGCATATATTTGAAAATTTAATTCAATCAATTCATGTGATTCATAAATTGCTTAATATCACTTTTATTGTTATTTAAAATTTTCTAATATTAACAATCACTATTTAGAAATTACTCTTTGTTTCTCGTGGTTATTGCCATCTTATCATCCTTTTCAGGGTAATAAAATTACGCACGATAAAATAATCCACGATAAAAAGTAAAGTTGACACAAATTCGAACAAATCTGCCAGTTTTTTTAGTTTTTGCTCGACACTTGGAAGACATACGAAAAGTTCAGCGGTTTGAAAATGCTGGAAGCACAATTCTTGTATATTAGTCTCACTTCAGTACAAATTGATGCTTTAGTCAATGATCAACGATTTCACGGTTTTGAGTGCTTAAAATCAAAGGTAATCCGGTGTGTCTGAAAAGGAAAGTTTGTATCAAAGAGGGAACTTCTAATTCAATTACATAATGAACAAAATGAAAAGATATAATTATTTTACTCACGTAATTAATTTTAATTTTTGATGTAAGAAATTGATCATAAATTTTTTTAACTTAAGATAAATGAAATTACTGACACACTTTTGATTAAATATATTAAATATATTAAAAAAAGAATAACGAGCGTTATTCTTCAATTGCCATTTCTATTGGCAAAATATAATGCCTGTAGTTCGTATAATATCCATTAGAGAAAGATTGGGAACGATGAAAAAGATGATTCTATGATCGAACCGATTTCAATCGAATAAATTTCTTTTCCTTGGTCTTATTGATAGCAACACTATCGTTCTTTCAGTCTGCCTTCCTTTTCATGTTTCTAATCCGTAAACCTAGCTTCTCTTCCTACGTTGATGGGGTTATTTTCATCGTCGACACACAAAGAGAGTAAGCGTGGATTTTAGGCCATTGGAAAACGGATGCGCAGGGCGCAGCCTTTGCCGATATGCTAACTCGCACATTTATGTTCATTAAATCAGCCTGACTTATTTCCCGGACCACTTCCCATTTCACCCGTTTATGGCTTTGCATGTTAGTTCTGACAGAATAAGGTCCAACATTTAATATAATTAATGATGAATAATTCATGAAATATTATTCATCATCTTTTAACTTTAATATAAGCGAAAATACATTGATAAACATTTCTATTATCCTATATATATATATATATATATATATAGGATATATTTAGCATTTATTTCTGATATATTTAAATTGTATTTAAGATGATTATTAAAGTTATTACTATATATGTACAGTATAAGTTGATTTATATTTTTCATTTAAGGGCAAGACGTTTGTTATGGATATAAAAAATATAAAAAAATTATAAAATGGAATTTTCTTATTCCTATTTTGTCCAAGGAACAAGTTGGTGAGTTTTAATAAGGAAACTTTGTTAAAATTTATGAGTGTAATCTGATACTATCAAGGGTGAATTGTCTTGTTTTGAGATCATTGAACTTTTAGTTTTGTACAAAAGTTAGAAGTTTAGATGGAAAAGAATCGTCTTTTGGCGAAGAATGGACGAAAGTGACGATGAGAAAGAAATGTCCAAATAAATGATAGGCTGTCGATTCCAACAACGGATTATCTGGATGAATTCGACAAATTTCTTGTCAATGTCATGCGCAGCAAAATTTATCTCTATCGAGTAATTCATCTTCTGTTCATAAATACGATTTTACATTAGTCATCCACACTATTAAAGCAATTCACAGTGTTGCACTTTAATATAAGTTTATTTCGAGCACGTTACATAAGCGTGTTTTTTAATAAGCTTGATTAAACGTATTTGATTTTTTATCATATTTTCTTTTTATATTCAAGGAAAGACATTATTAATGCAATTCGAAGTGAAAGCTCTTTCGACGAAGGTTGATTGTGACCGTGAATACTTCGTGTCTGGAATTATCAAAGAGATGAGTAAAGAGGAAATGAGCAAAGAATAAAAGGAATTAACGAATTACGTGTTATATTGTAACAATATAATTCAATGGAAAATCAAAACAAATTTGGATAACGTCAATGAAAGTGAAGGAAAAAAATGGGCCATGACATGAATTTTCAGTCACGAATGCAACTGATGTTTCACAGAGGATGTGAAACTACGTCGACATAAAAGCACGACAAGGCCGTTGATTTTCAAGCCTACGAACATTCGCTGTGATGTAGGTATGTATATTTATTCATATCAATTTGCAATAGCTTTGCAATTATATAATGATCAAGTTTATTAATCAGTTTCACCATTAATATCAATTTCGATTTTTCAAAAAGTTCTTATTATTTGATATATTAATAAAAATTACCAGATATAAATTGCAAAAAAAAAAAAAAAAAAAATTAATAAGATAATAGATTAGATTTTAACTCTTGTTTGAAAGATTAATTATCAATTTCAAGAATAAATAAATTATTTAAAATGTTATAAGCAAAATATTAATAAATAAGTTAAAATGTTGTAAGCAAATGATCAATCAGCAGTATTAATTAAACTGTTAATTTGATTTATATCATTTATATAAACCAATATTTCATACGGAAATTCACTGAGAATTATAGATATTATATAATGATTGTTGTGATGGTTCACGCGTCAAATTCACGAATATATTTTTATAATACATCTAAAATTTAGATGCTTGCAGATTTTACAAAAGACTTGTGGTTTTTACGTCGCAAAGACTACCGAGATACAATATTTACTCTAAAAAGAAGACAGACGTTGGGAAATACGTTGGAAGGAAAATAACGATGATTCTTAGCAAGTTTCTACTTCTTATTCGCATTCTTTCTAGATATCTCGGTGAACAATTATTATTTCGCAATGTGTTAATCATTCGCTGAATCAGTAAAATGGAAAAATTTCAATCTGAAAAAAATAAGGAGAACATTTAAATTCATAATGACAATGTTTTATTGTATTTATTAAGAGAAACCGTTAGATAATAGATAAAATACAAACGCATCGGCATTGTAATTAGACTAACAAACAAATAGAAATTCAATCGTAATATTTGAAGTGGGACCAGTGTCAATTAAAGTAACATTCTTGCACGTTTAATACTTCTAAGCGCTAGAAATGGCATAGTATCTGCTAGCCAACTGTGACTAAATCGTTTCGGCAATATTAATAAGCAATCAATTAGCATAAATCTGTAATTCTAATCTTTCTGTTAGTCTAGTTCTTAGCATGTTAATGTGGTGTGCTTTTGAAACGCATTTGATTACTTATGATTATTTTTTTCTTTTTGGCCATCATTTCTACATTGTAATTTAATATAAAGAAGATTATGATTAATTTAATTATAATATTAAAGAATTTATGAATTAGGATACTTAACGAAATGAAAATAACTTTATCACTAACAAAAGATACTAACAAGTAAATGAGACTATGTTAATTTGAGACATGAAATAAAAAACAAATGTAATGATTAAAATAAACACTTAGAAAAATATTTTTAGTTTTAAATATTTAGAGATAATATTTTAAAGAATTTTCAAAAATTTAATTCAGATTCATAAAAATGTTCGTCAAATAATTACAGATAATTTTGGTTGGGATGGATAATGAAATAAACTGTTAGATCATTAGGCACGACAGAAAGTACATAATATCTATATAGTCTGTTGGTAACTCGTGAAAGATATATGATTTACTTTATATGATTACCTGGTGAATAAAAATACAATTTAATTTAAAATATAATCTAAATAAGATTATAAGATATATTCTAATAAAAATACTCATGACGTTGATGAGAAAAATAATTGAAAATGGTTAGAATATAGATATATTAGGAATATATAAGAAGATTTGAAGGCATATAAGATGTTGAATCGATATAATACAATTCTATGATTGTGAAATATTTCTCATGGACAACGATTGATTGATAGCATTCTTCTAATGATCATTTAATGAATTGGAAAGAATATATACGAATATATACGAATATATGTATATATGTATATATATATATATTATATAATTGAAGAAACGTGGTGAGCATCTTAAAACTCTATAATGGATCAAAACAATGAATAAGAATGATTCTATGAACGTCTGGAAGAATCTTTGATGATATGGTGTAAAAATAGTCAACACTATTATAGATATACTGCCAATATACACGTTCTTCATTACTGTTATAACATTACGTTACATGTCACACGATCATGAGTCAACAATTATGCTCATCCGTTTACCAATCAATGTTCATCTCTTTTATGGATCATTATTACAGGTAGTTTTATTATATAGTTTTCAAGACTTATTTAATTATAAATCGTATATTGGCAATGACAGACAATTTATCTTTTTGTCTTTCTGTGAAAATTTTTATAAATATTTGGATAACTATCAGAAATATTATATTTTGTTTTTAAAAATATGACATCTATTGGTTCATTCGTAAATTCGAATATAATATTCAAATAACAATTATTAAAGGATTATTTATTTTACAGAATTACATCAATTTCAATATTTTTTAAAATCATTATAATTGCATTCATGTAATTGTATTCAAATCTATTTATTCAAGCAAACAAACTAAATCTTGCGAATAAAAAATAGTAGGAAAGATATAAATTTGTCCTAAAATTAAATGAAAAGTTTTAAAAAATAAATTAAATCAAAATTTTTAATAGAATTCTGATAGATTTTTAAAGAAAAGAAACTTTTTTTAGAAATTTTAAACAATTAAATGGGAATATTGTTTTACTATTATTTTATTGCAGCGTAGATATGTATATATAATATGGAATAAGAAAATTAATCAGCATGATTGGAATGACGATATTGATATAATATAAACATTGTAATTAAAACTATTATTGACTGATACTTTTTCTAAAATGGATAATATGGTTTTTAAAATATATTCATTGTAATTGAAGTGCAAATTTCTCCTATTACTAATCTCCACACATAAACATTTCCTTATAATGAATGTTCTATGATAGCGTTGCCTTTCGATCAAGTTTCTTTATCAAGAAAGAAAACGAATTCAACGAAATTCTGAATAACGTAATTGTCCAAGGGAGAAGTACGAAGAAGCGACTGTTGAATCGATTTTTCGGGATCATCTTAGGCAATATAAAACGTAACACAACAGTCTTTTCTAAGCTCACCCTTTTCAACGTTTCCCTTTCAAATGGATCCGGCCTTACAACACCGGTCTCAGTACCATTTCAGTCAACCGTCTTTCGTTTAACTTAACAATGAACATACGCAGAAAGAAAAAATAGAATTCTAAGAAGGATATTAATCTAATTACCAACTGAAAATTGATTGAGAATCACCGCTAATTTAGTCATGATTTTTTTATCATAATGAGAAATGAAAGAAAGAAAACAAATTATGAACGTGATAATACTTTCAAGAGATTCATAAGAAGAAAGGAAAACTTTTCTAGTTTAGCCATGGAATACTATTACAATATACTTTTACATACTTCTAAATTTCATAAATTTTTGAGTCAATAATCATCTTCTTTTTAACAAGAATATAATTCAATATCCATATTCTAGAATAAAAAAAAAAAAAAAAATAGCATAAAAAAAAAAAAATTCTCTAAAATACAATGAACACAAGAATAATTTATAACTATTTAAATCGTTAAATCGTTTTGATTAATAGAAAATTAATAAAATTAACTCAATTAAACGAAGCGAGTATCGTTGATCAACAATGATGAATATAATTTCAAATAACAATGTTAATTTATATTTCCATGATGCATCATCGGTTAAATAATAGAGCTACGTTTCGCTTGGGAATTAAATAGTGGGGATACCTTGTTCCTGTTGCACATACAATATCCAAATGCATCCACATACGATCACACGTATAGCGTATACACTTGCACACACGATCATAGTGTGTTAATACACGTCGTTTGGTGGGGAGACGACGCCTCTCTAAGCGACGCTCCGCGTCTTCGTCAGTCAAACCGCGATCGTCTCCGCGTAATAGGCCTGTTGAGATCACCACAAGGTAAATGGATGGTCAGTGAACAGTGTTGATCAGTTACTTGACAAAAACAGACCAGCCAACGCAGTTGGCACGTGCGAAATATTCGTTACGCCGGTCGACTCGAGAATAGACTTTCTTCCTCTCCCTGGCGACATTTACCGGGCTACGAAACACTCTTATTCCGGATATCAGTTTTCAACTGGATCGTTGTTAAGTCTTCGTCTCTTCCTGCCACGTGATCAGGCTAAGAAAAGTGAGATATATCGTGATAAAGAAACATATACAGTGGGTAAATACAGTGTAGAAAATGAAGATTGTTGTACTCTTACTCACTCTCGTCGCAGTGGCAAAGTGTCACGAACCATTCCGGGTAGTCTTTCAATGGAACACGATCGACGTAATGTGGCCATCGGAAGAGAATAAAGAGTATGCAATCAGCCACGGTGATTACGTTCCAGCCAATAATTTCATAGCCGGTATTAAATTTTGGAAGGGTAAAATGTACTTGACAATACCAAGATGGAAAGATGGAGTACCTGTAACTCTTGGAGTCACTTCTGCTAAACCGGTGAATTATATTACTGCTCCTAAACTGGAAGCTTTCCCCAATTGGGAGATGCAGAAAATTGGAGACTGTAGTGCATTTCAGATGGTCCAAAGTATGGAGATCGATCCCATAGGACGTATGTGGGTACTAGATTCTGGCAAGATGTCACCTCTTTCTTTAGAAGTAAAGACCACTTGTCCACCGAGATTAGTAATCCTAGATCTCGAGAAAAATGGCGAAGTTCTACGAATTTATGAATTCCCTACGAACGTAGCTCATCATGGTACAGCTCATTTAAATGATATTGTCTTGGATCACGAGGATGGTGGTATGGCATACATTACCGACAGTGATCGCAACGATCCTGGTATAATTGTTTACTCTTTGAGAAACAACACTTCGTGGAAAGTTAGACACGATTCTATGAAAGCTAAACACGAAGCAGTTAAATTCATGATTTCCAAAACTCCCATAAATATACCTGTACCTATCGATGGAATTGCTTTGTCTCCTGCAAGTAGTAATGACAGACAAATATATTACTCACCATTATCCTCCTTCTATCTTTATTCTATACCAACTTCAGTGCTGAAGAACAATGAAAGCAATGTGGATAGTTACGTTAAAGAACTAGGAAGAAAAAATTCTCAAACTGATGGAATGATGATGTCAGCCAAAGGAGTGTTATACTTTGGACTGTTGGCTGATGATGCTGTAGCTATGTGGGATACCAAACAATCCATCTCGTTCACTACTGGGCAGAGGGTGATCTCGAGAGATCATGAAAGGATGCAATGGCCAGATACATTTGCGTTCGACGAGGATGGTAACTTTTATTGCGTTACCAATTCTTTGCAAAATATATTGGAGAATCGAGTCAACGTTAGCATACCAAACTATCGAGTAGTCAGATCACAAACTGGAGTTAAAAGTTACCAATATTTGGAGAACGGAACCGCGCCGGAACAGCCGGAGATTCCCACTTCAGCTGCAAACAGGATTAGTCTCGCCGTTACTACCGGATTAACCATTCTGTTGGCTTTCGTCGTGCAGTAATTTTTCTTTCTCTCTTGTTCCCCTGTTCTCTTTTCTTCAGATATGCTCGGATATATTAAAGACATTTTATCTTTTTCGAAATACAAAATTACAGATAATACGTACGATGAACCGTCCAGAATTTTTGGTGGCCTTGAATATTTAGAGTACTGATTGTAAGTGATCTGAAATCATGGTGAAAAAAATATCAAGTACTTGATCATTTGAGATCATTAATTAATATTAATTTTAATTTTTCTACTTCTTTAGCATCGTTTATTTCAGTTTAATTCCATAAATATTATTTTTTAGAAATATATCGATTTCAAGTGATACGTAATACTATATATATATTCCAGGAAAATTATTCAATTTTTATTAATATAATTTTCATGATAAAAGAAATGATCTTGAATGGTTAATTAATTTTGATTGCAATAAAAATTTTAATTCACAATTATATTATTATATACAAAGTTTGTAGATCTGTGTTGTTCAAACAAAGATAAAGAATCCTGCCAATCGAAGAGTAATTCGATCAAAGAAGTAAAATAATAATATAATAAATTTCTCGAGAATCAAAATGATCAAAAGCATCTTTCTTCAATGTCATTTTCACAATCGCAATTGCTGTGTTCAAGATTTTCATCGAAATGGACCGAGAGCAAAATTGATCTCCTGCAGTTCATCGGTACTATTACGAATAAGTATTTCTACATCGTCTTTATTACGAACAATGGCTTAATATTCTTACTTTTATACATTATATAATAACATTATTGATGATAAAAAAGAAAAGAAAAAAATATTTTCTTAGATTTTTTAAAATCAAATAAAGTTTTACAATAATGTTTCTTATACAGAAAAAAGAAAATATTAGTAAGAGAAGTCATACTTCGGAATGAAAATATTTTTATTGTAAATATATTATATATTGATAATTTCATAAATATTTATTTTTTGTTCGCGTTTAATCAAGTCACTTAGTTGAATTGCTGAACGTTAAGTCATATCGTAATAATCGGGTAAAAAAATTATATTTTTATACAGATTAAATTTTCGCTGTAATGCCATCGCATTCGTATTTAATTGACCTCAAATTAACATCGTCAATGAAGAATATTAAACCTATCAATCAAATTAAAACACTTCCAGTCTGATTGCACGACTTAAAAGAGAAATTAAATAAAAATTCACGTTGTGCTTCTAGGATACATATATGAGATTGAAAGAAAGATATTTATTAAGAACGCGATGAAAATTATTATCGATGAAAATTCTGCTTATTGGAAGTTTTTCAAAATGGTTTGGAAAAAAAAAACGAAATATTAACGAGCATAAATTTTATGGAATCAAAGTTCGACAAGATAGAAACGACAACTCGGGAACAAATTGAAGGCAACGATAATGAATGACATTGATTTTATTACCTGGAGAAATTGATCCTCTGTAACGCGATACCGGCAACATTCCATTCCTTGACTTTTCATTTGTCTTAAAGCCATTGTGATTTTTAATACGGCACGCGTTACTTATAAATTCCTATTCAAACAATGGAGAATAGTTTCTAATTTTTGAAATAAACAGTTAATATTGCTTGAAGTAATCAGAATATACATATAAACTTATTGTTAAGGAGAGAAATTTTAATTATTTTAATCCTTTAATTACTTCAGCCAATATGAGAATACAAGCTTTAGCATATTATTTTATCGTGTCATATATTAGATGATACATATGGATTCCAGAGGATTCATTTCTGAGGAAATAGTCATTTATTATCACTCCATAAGTTTAAGATAAGATAATAATTATTATTAATTATATATATATATATATTTGTTATTTAATGACATAATCATTCTATTTGGAACAAAAATTACGTACGATAAATCTTGTATGGTCTTACGTGAATGCAAAATATGTATCTATCGTTTTGTTCGTTCCTTTTTTTTTAGTTAACTGAATAAGGGAAAAAAAAGAAGGACAAAGAATAATGAATTTATAGTACCTTAGTCTCGAACTATGAATACGTATATATTATATGTATATAATATATATATATCTTATATACATACACATATATACATATATATATATGTTTGATGTATAATCAGTGTGTACATTACACATGTAACACGTACGAGTAGCTTTAATACATATGGCCTTATTTGCGACGATGAATTGAAGCTGTATACTACGATGAAAAACAATCATTTGTCTGTAATCATTGGTAAACGCAATTTTCCATCATTTATTGCTTGCAATTATTAATGCTTTTCATATCTTCGGTCTTAAGATCTTTGGAAATTCACGTCGATTTTTTGTATAGAAGTATCGTGCATATCGTTATCATAATATAAGTCAAAACATTAAAAAAATAGATTGTCGAATCGTGTAAATACTACTGTACTGGTCACGAATTTCGAACCATCATCTTCATTGTTATATTTTAAATATAAAACTAAAAATATAAAAAATATGAACAATGTATACTTATATTTAATATTAATATTATATATAATATTTAAATATTATTCTACTTATAAACTCTATAAAATTTTAATCAAAATTTCTTGAATTTTCACAAAATAATATTACCAAGAGAATGATTCTCAAACTTTTGTTCAGTAGCGTAGAGCTATCACGTTTAAAGGCAGGCTATTAAACACGTACAGTGCCAGTGTGAAATGAATCTTTCATATAGCACAGTACGTGATTAGAATCCGCATTTTCATGCGCATTTGTTAATTGAAAAAAAAAAAAACATGCAATCTATCGGAAAGTTCCATCAATTCCAAGTCCAATGATTGTTGAAAAAAAGAAACTACACGTAAAGATGTTCAACAACAGAGCATCGTGGTAATCTCGCTTTCAACCTCTCTTCCCACAATTGTCTCCTCTTTCAGCACGCAGCGTCCCAGTTTTGCAGCAAAGTAAGCCGCACGCACATTATTACGCGCCACAAACGAAGCCAGGACCTAGCCCTGAACCACAAGTCAACGAACGCCAGGGAGAGGCTCGAAAGATTACAAAACTGTGCCGAGAACATTCATTGCACCTGAAATTAATCGCTTCAATCTGTGAATCATCGAAGACTACTTGTTACTTTTAGTTACTCTTTTGTTTGAATCATATTTATTTTTCAATTGATTCAATCAGGATAAAATTGAAGAATGCGAAAAAGAATTTCAACATTTTGATTATTATATGATATTATTTTTTCTGAAACAAAGAGAAAAAAAAAAAAATCTGAGATTATTTGGAAAATTTTGGTGTGATATCGATACTATTAATATTTATATTTTCTAAATTTAATTTTGTAAAAGAGAGGTTGAAAGTATTAGAAAAAAATATTTGAATATATCTTTAGAATGAATCATAAATTGAATGTAAAAAAAATGAGTGTGTAGCCTTCAAAGTGAGTATTCACTGCTTACAACAAATGATGTCATTATATTAGATTGGAAAAAAAATTCTTACGATTTTTCTTATTTTGATTTTAAATGCTTTATTTTCGATTAAGTTGATGTTAAATTACATTGACTTTGTATATAATTTTAAAGGGTATTTTTCGCTTTGTGATATTAATTTTAATTTTGTGATATTTATTTTCAAATTAATTTTTCTGATTTCTTGAAAATATAATGGATAAGAAGCAGATTCGAACAATTTTCCTATTTCAGTTCAAACTAGATTAGAAAACTATCGATTCGCGATATCAGCGACGCGTTTGGTCCTAGGACCACTAACGAACATACTGCATAATGGTGATTTAAAAAATTTCGAAGCGGTTAAGAGAGTCTTGAAGACGATGAGCGCAGAAACGTTTCAAATCCCAGAGAGATGCTGAAACGGCGATTCAACGAGTTTGTCGCCTCCAAGATTCCAGAATTTTATTCAACAAAATTTGTTTCTCGTTGCCAAAAGTGCATTGATTGCAATGATCTTTATTTCGATTAATAAAGTTTTGTTTGAGCTGAGATATGTGCATTTAAATTTAATAGTTAAAAACCGCAAGAACTTTCTTTCCAATCTAATACTATGAAAAGAATATTAAATAATTTCTATTTCCTCATCGGTTAATTAAGTGCTAATTGAAAAATTCAAGAAGACTAGTCGAAAATTTAATTAAAATTAAATTATCATGCATTATCGTATCGATTATACATTCCCTTTATATATGTAATAATTAAATCGTCAAATTGAATTATACGATTTTAAGTGACTGAAACGAATATTGAAAACTTAAGAATGATTATATATTTAACAAACGATCGAGGAATTCAAACAAACATTGTTTGTTTGAAAATCTAAGTTTATAAAATATATTTGGTAGGGCTATACACTTATCATGATTTTATTTTTAAACAAATAATCTAAAAAAATTAAAATAATATTGCAAATTATTATAAAATATCTGTTAATAATTGTAAGCTTTTAATAGTCGACCAATCTTTTAATATTCTAGTCAAGAGCAGCCTTTATGGTGCTTTTTGACAATAAAAACGAGTGTCGACAGTACTCGGCAAAGTATTCTATCGTAATAGTAGATTTGTAAGTATGCTTTCCATTATGAGAGGCTGGTTGAGATTTCGTTTGGTTTCGTTGAGAGTCTCGCTCAGTTGAATCCGATTACAGCTAACTTTCAGGTTGAAACATTTTACATGATTGTAAAATTATTTCCTGTTTACTCCATTAAATCACATTTAAATCTATAAATTTAAATTTCACATTAGATTGGCACGATCTTATTCACAATAATATTCGGATTATTGATCTTTATGAAACGAAACGGAATCGAAAAGAAATACCATGGAAATTAATATATTTTCTGCAGTAATTAATTAAATAGAGTGTTCTTTAATAAATAATACAAATATTAATTTTTGAAAACAAAATAGTAAATACAAAATAAAATTAATTTTAGCAAATTTTTGTTTTTGCAAAAATGCATAGAATGCGTATAATTTATAGCAGAAAATGCTATTTTTGTGAATAAGGACAATAGTTAACTCAAATCACAAATCTCGTGAAAAATATGTACAGAGAAAATGAATTTGATTTTTTATGTAAAATCAATTTTTTATGGAACACTCTGTACAATATGTAGTATATAAAAAGTGTACCACTCCTCGTACCAATAATGAATTATTTTAATTTGTGTATTAGAAGAGTGTAATTATTGTGTATGTTTAGTATTATGTAAATTATGTCTTAATAAAGAGATAAATCTTATTTTTGCATTTTTTATTTAATTGTCGTGCTGAAAGATTCTTAACTGTATATTATGTAATTTCATTGATAAATATTTCATTATATGTTTGTTAATTCTTCTTTTAATAATATTTATAAGTTTTATTTTTAATAGAAGTTGAATTGATTAAATAACTTAATTAATTAATTAATAAGTTAATTCAAGACGAAGCATTGCATAAAATTATTAAAAAACTATTTAATATTAAAAATAAAAAATTATAAAATTATAATAAATTTTTCAATATATAAATCATGTTATTATGTATCATGTATATTACATATGATATTATTTTAATAATCTACTAATTTAATTTTTATCTGATATAGAAATGAAATATATATATATATTTATTTATTTATTATTCGTTAAAAATATGAAATAATGTTAAACTTTAATTCTGTTTTCTCGAGCGAACACTAGTCGTTTTCCAAGTATCAAGATAGATGACGCTGAGTATCCAATTTTACCTAATTTGGTACAATCGATAAAAGATGTGAAATCGAAATAAAGAAAATTTTTAAGATAAAAATATGCAAAAAAAATTAACAATATTGAATATTAAATTATTTCTTTTTTTATAATATTTAATTAATACATGTTTTTTTTTAAAATAATTAAAATATTAATTTAATAATATATTTATAAAAATTATTTTTTTTACAAAAAATCTTTTAAAAAAATCTATAAAATATTTTTAATAGAAAAAATAAATATTTTCTAAAAAAAAATAATCGTAAGAGATTATAAATTAAGAGATTATAAATTATTGATCATGTTTGAGGTTAGAAAACTAAGATTTGATTAAAATTTAATCTGATTGGTATAACATCATTGATAGACAATAGAGCTATAAAATAGCATTAAATCTGAATGTGTCACACAACGAAGGAATTATCAGTTAATGATCTTTTGCAAGCTACTGGGAATGTGATTTCAAAGGGACGTATGTACTTATACTATGCGCAGCTGTTACTTTGGGGTAAGAAGGGTTAGGAAAACGAGGACTTCAGGAACGTATGCAATTCTATAGTTCTATAAAAGAAATTTAGAATAATTTTTTACATTCTACAAATATCAAATTATAAAAAATATATCAAAATAAAATAACTTTTCTTATAAACTATTAAATTTCTAAAATCTTTTTTTATCAAGAATCGTGAAAAATAGAATTCTATTTTACTATCATTAATACTATTGCAAGTTATTTACATATATATTTATTAACACAACATAATGATACGATAATAAATATATTATATTGACTTACTTGCATTTTGTCTTCTTTTATACTATTTTTCAATTAATTTTAGCAAAAATCTTTTCTAAATCAATTTTTTACTTTATGAAGCACTTAACGAAAATGATTGTTTAAAACGATGGATGATTTTAAATCGTAAAATTCAAAAAGATAAATCTTGACAACCAATCGCGAGTTATTATATAAAAGTAAATAACTTTATTGGTAGAAATCTGTTGTTTCGATATCCGATTATTCCAAATTTCGATTCTCGAAATCATATATAATCCACCAATCATAAAACACTTTATAAAGTTAAGTAATATTATGAAATCTCATTAAACTTCATTGATATATTCTCAATTTAATAATTATTGAGCATCTATAATACATTGTATTTTCTATAATTTTATTTAAAGATGAAAAATGAAATAAGAATTAAAAATTAAAAAGTTTTTAGCACCCTAAAAATGTCGTCCCTGAGAACGTTCTACAATTGATGGTGGGGGTAAAGAGGGGCTGGCTTGTACCGGCGGCGCTTGCAGTGACCGGTTGGTGTCTGTGAGCACCCGTGTGTCAAAAACGTGGGTACGGAAACTTGTAAAAATTAAGGTGGTGTTTTCCCCAGAAAAACTTAAAGCGTTTAAACATTAGTGATTTACTCATTTTTGCTATTGAAAAGAAATATCAAATTTGTTTCTTTCGGTTGCGCGTTTGTATCTTAATCCTCTTGCCTCTCCTCTCTTCCCCTCAACTATCTGTCCTTAACCATCGAGGGACAGATCGGTGTGACAGCGATCGACTGACTACGATACTGCACGGGCAACCCTTGCGCTCTTTTTTTCCAAGGCTCACGCGGTTTTCCATGTCAACGACACGCGCGCTCCTACCAAGGCCAGCGTGCTACGCCCCGCACAGAGTAGCCTCCGTCGTCTTCATCGTCGTCGTCGCTGCTGCTGCCGCCGTCAAGCAACTGCTCCACGTAATCGTGCCCATCGTCGGCGATCTATTGTCTGCGTCGTGTCGGTGGTTAGGTCTTTGTTCGACGTGGTCATCGTCCCGGTGGTTAGCTTTGAAGAAGACCGGCGAGCATCGAAGTTTGTGCACGGTTACTATCAGGGTGAAGAGAAGGAGACACGGCAGCGTCGCTCACGCCAACCTGAGATGAGCGACCATGGCTGCATACACTTGAATAATTTCAAAGCAGCCAAGGGTATCCAGCCGTACAAAGTGATACACTCCTATTTTGTGACCAGCACGTCGACCGAAGCACGCGTAAGAAAGGTGTGACTATCTTTTTCTTACGTGATTCGTGGTCAAGGTTCTGTCTTTGTCTCTCTCTTTCTTTCATTTTCACTTCTGTTTTCTACATCATACTATTTTATTTATTTTTCATTTTCTATTATATAATCTTATTTTACGTATTGTATTCGTTTAATTAATAATAAAATAAGCGATATGAAAAAATGAGAAATTGCCAAAAATTTTCGCAATTTCTTAAGTCACGAAATCATTCTCTTTCTTTGTCGTTCATAATGCTACTCGCGATCTTAAGTCATGGGCTATGCAAATTCTAGCCAGAATGACAACTACATCTGTAAATGCGCATATATGTATTGTTTACTGTATTTTAAAAGCAATGACTTTTATCTTTTCACGTATTTAATTTTGCGTACAGATATGATATGTTAACAACGAATTTAATATTTTATTATTGTATTTATATGTATAATTTTTTTTGTATTTTGTTTAATATAACAGTAGTATTTTGAAAATATTACAAAATTTAATGCTTATTTTATTAATCAATGATTAAACAAAATCACAATATTTTTCCATTCTTTTTCAAACTTTCATATCATCTTTGAGATATTTCTATGATGCGAAGTAGATCGATTGAAAAACGTTGTTTTTATAAAATAATTTTTGAAAAAATGATATATTAGAAAAATTAAATGAAATGAATTTCATTGAAATTTCGATGATAATAAATATAAGTGATATTTTTGATGATTTATTGACGATGATTTATCTGAATATATGTTGTTATTTTCATGAACGATTTATCTGCGAAAATGAATTTAAAAATGGCCGCCGTATACAATTACTCTATCGGTATAAAGTTTTGCCAGATTTATAACTCACGTAAAGTAACGGTATTATAGATTTATGATTCTAGTACCGTTGGATCAGTAAATATTTGCATCTGGCTATATATAATTTAATTATGATAATTTTTTATGTTTTTATTATTTTTTATATAAAATAAATGTACACGATAACTAACTTTCTCGAACAATTCTTTTATCTAATCTTTGAACATTTTTGTTTTACAATTTTTTATCTTTTTATCTTTTTTATATGATGCAATAAATACATGATTTCTATATTTTTAGGCTGTTAGTTGTTTATGTCATACATGTAAGACATATAAAGATCGCCTACATTCTTGTCTTCATTGTATATTCTTTGGCTGCTATGTAAAAGGTCATATACAAGAACATGCAAAGACAAAAAAGCATTTTTTAGGTAATTGTTAATAAATTATATGTTATATGTTATATGAATTGAATTAAGTAATATATTTAAAAAACATACATTTTTATAACATATATTTTATATTATAGCTGTTGATCTTTGTTATGGAAATATTTTGTGCTTCCAATGTGGAGATTATGTATATGATAGAGAACTGTTAGGAGTTGCTAAAGCACAATGGAGTGAATCTGCAAAATCATTGAGTTTTGGAGAATTTTACAGAGCATGGGAACCAACACAAATAGAAGCAGAATTATTAAGAAAACATCCGCGCAGAAGACGTGTGGTCGAAAATTCTACCATAGGTAAGACATAAAAATATATGTGAAATATTATTTATATTGTGAATAAAAATTTAATATATGTTAATCTATACATTACATTTATAGGTTTAAGAGGACTTATAAATCTTGGTAGTACATGTTTCATGAACTGCATTGTACAGGCACTCATACACACGCCGCTATTAAGAGATTATTTTCTTGCTGATCGTCACCACTGCCCACAGCCAACACGCTGCCTGGTCTGTGAAGTGTCTCATCTTTTTCAGGAATTTTATTCTGGTAGCAAAGCACCACTGACGCTTCACAAGCTTCTTCATTTGATCTGGACACATGCTAGACATTTAGCAGGTTACGAACAACAGGATGCTCATGAATTCTTTATTGCTACACTCGATGTTCTGCATAGGCATTGTGAAGCAGCACCAATCTTAATAAAAGATAATCCACATCACTGTAATTGTATCATTGATCAAATCTTTACTGGTGGACTTCAAAGTGATGTAGTTTGTCAAGCATGCAAGTATGATCAAAATGCACAATATAATATATTATGGTTTGTATTATAAAAGATATTGATGTAATAATTTTTTAGCGGAGTATCTACGACGATAGATCCATTTTGGGATATATCTTTGGATTTGGGTCCAGCGGCTAGTGCATCAGGTTCCGATAGTTCTGGTCCTCCTACCTCGTTATTAGATTGTTTGGAAAGGTTCACGCGTGCAGAGCATTTGGGATCTAGCGCAAAAATAAAATGTAGTAATTGTCAGACGTATCAAGAAAGCACTAAGCAATTAACAATGAAGCAACTACCTATTGTGGCCAGCTTTCACTTAAAACGATTTGAACACTCTAGTATACAGGACAAGAAGATTTCTACCTTCATATCGTTTCCAGAACAATTGGACATGACTCCATTTATGTCTCATAGACGAAATGGTAACAATAACAGTGCAATGATAGATGGACTACCAAAGAATGGAGAAGATATGGCATTCAGCGACAATAGATATTCTCTATTTGCGGTAATAAATCACGAAGGTTCTTTGGAGACTGGACACTATACTGCCTTTATACGGCAGCAAAGAGATCAATGGTTTAAATGTGACGATCATTTAATTACAAGAGCAAGATTAAAAGACGTCTTGACTAGCGAAGGGTGAGTTTATGGCATTGATCACAATGCCATCAGTATCATTACCAAGGATCCAGTGAAAAAACCTTTCCTTTTCAGGTATCTCCTTTTTTATCATAAACAAATTTTGGAGTATGGTCGAAATACCAAGGTGTAAAACGTTAGATTGTGTAATTAATTTATTTATCACGATGAATCATGGGTGATAGATTTAAGTTTTCTTTAGTATTTTAAAAAAGAGAACTTTGTAAACAGTTAATTCCCTTCTGGAAACTGTTTTATATGTTTCATCCGACTCATGCGAATTCGCTTGTCGGTAAGCTATGCATAATTTATGCAAGAGGAAATAAGACTAAAAAAATGAAGACCTCAAAAATGGAATTTCGAACTTTCGTTTGAAATAATATTGTTATTAACCGGTTATATGAACAGAGACTTTCCGATAAATTAGAGAAGAGAATTTAATAAATGACTATATTATTATGCTTTGGTCGTATGATTAAAAACAAGAATAAATTAGAAACTAATCACTGTTTAAAAGAATAGTAAAGATCGACCGGATGTCGCTCTGTTAGCATAGATATTTGTCATGATGTTAAACGATATTTTTAATTATCGAAAAGTGAAAATGTAAAAGAATTGTCTTCGTTCTCTTATTTTTCATTTTTTGTTTTCACTGTTGTGTTTATTACGTTTGACGAAATCTAGGCTGGCACATATGGTGATCGATTTCTCTATTCGTGTCCTAAAGTAACATAAGTGTAATTTTAAGATTAGCTCAATTTTTTTAAATGACCGATCGCATTTTTGTATATCGCTGACTGTTATTATATTCCTGCCCTGACACTTGTATACATGAGACACCAAGGATGGATCACACGATTCAAAAGTACTTTAATTAATAAGTTCGATCTTTAGTAAAAAAAACCATTTTATTCATATGATTCGTCGTGTCAATCATCCTTTGGTGATTCAATTTTGTACAAACGAAATAACATATAGCAAAAAGAAGGATAATAATATTATCCGTATACAAGGCGAATTATTTCGCACGACTGTGTATAATAAAAAAAAAACACTATTTGACAAATTTCTTTTTCTGGTTGCCCATTTTATTTTTTTTTTTTTTAAATAATAAAGTGAAGAGAACTTTAAACCTTAAGAAATTTCAAATGAAAAAATTAGAAAGGATTATAAAGCTTTTAATAATATTATGTTAATTTTCTTTATGGCAATTTCTGTGCCAAGTGTTTGTGTACACTTGTAGTTCGTAATTTGTGCTGTAATCCCCTATTTTGTGATGGGTTTTTATTATTGTGTTCATTAACGAAATTATTCGTAATGTTCCAAAAATAAATTAGAACAATCTTTGAAAATACAATAATGTGTAAGAGAGAATGAGTTAAATATATATTTTGTATTGTGTCAATTGATTAATATTTTAATCAAAAATGATTCATTTATATGTACGTAATAAGAATATATAATCTTCTGTTGTTTGTCAAGATCACTAGAAGATTTCAATGTATAATTACGTATAAAGGCAACAAAAAGCTTAATTTTATTTAGAAAGTTCGGGAGAAATTTATCAATAAACAAGAAAAAATAAAAAGTAGACGTCATAAAATTTCATCATTATATGCATTATAATAACTGCACTAGACGTCTATTCTTATGATCTATCACGACCAATAGTATCATACGTTTGAAAGTTCATATTACATGTGCAGTTGTAACATTTTGTATAAGGCTGAAGTAAATGTATACAGAAATAAAGTTATATTTCGTCGAGAAATTATTTTTAATTAATCCATTCCTTTACATTATTGCATACTTCGATTAAAATTTCGTTATCGCCTATATCAAATATTAAACATGCAGATAAGTTTATCATCTATCATGCAATCCTATCATGATTGCGAAATAATGTATATTTATATTATACAAATATTGCAAAATTTATCTTTTATCATAAATTATTTATTGAATTAAAATTAAAAAAGATTTTTTTAACAAATTTTATATTTATATCATGAAATAATTAAAATTCAAATTTAAATTTTGACCTGCGCATATAAAATTAAAAAAAATGTGTAATAAATATAAGCAAGAAAAAAATAAAAGAATCCAGAGAATAATAGAGAATCAAAAAATATTTGTTAGAATCTCCTTAACTCGAAATGTTAATTAAAATCTAATATTATAGTCTCTTCAATTAACGTTGTAGTAATGGAGGAAAGATGGACGCCTTGACGTTTGGCTCTCACAGGTAAACGGCCGATCGGTTCACATAAATTTTCAGAAAACTTTCAATTGAGTAAGTGTCGCATCACAGAACTTTATTCTTTCTTTTGTAGGCTAGTTCACTTAGATCTCAAGGGTGCCCCACCGCGAGTCTGTTATTTTGAAAAGGTCTGTTACTCGAATAAACAATCATTTTGTTTACATTCTGTATCTCTTTCTGATAACAATGTCATTAAATGACAATTGTTATGACACTCCACTTTTTTCATAGCATGTCAATTGTTATCGATATTAGTTTTTTCATACGATCAATATTTTTTCATTTATAATAAACATTTGCATCCTAAAATGCTGTTATATTACCTTACAATTTTAGAGTGAGTGAGTAAGTGAGTGAGTGAGTGAGTGAGTGAGTGAGTGAGTGAGTGAGTGTGTGTGTGTGTGTGTGTGTATGTGTGTGTGTAATTATATATATATATATATATAGTTATATATATAGTTGTTATTTTATGTGATTTCTTATTGAATATATTTTTATTTGATTTTCTTTATAAAAAATTGAATAATAATAATAAAAATTTAATTAATATTGCAGTTATTTCCATTATTAAGGACATGGGGTGCCACTGGACTTCTGCTAGAATGGGAAGACACATTCCCATACAATCGAGAGCTTTCTCATATAGGAAGCAATGGATTAAGCAGTTTAATCAGTGGATATACAGTTCAAGAAGCCAGACATATCCTACAAATTGCAGGAGATTGTGGTTTAGCTGTTGTTCCTTTAGTACAAACATTTGGTCATATGGAGGTATTTTATACTACATAATATAACAATATTGTAATAATATTATAACTTATTAGAAAATTAGAAATTAATATTAAAATGATTGCAGTTTGTTTTAAAACATGATGAATGGAGGTCTTTAAGAGAAGTGGAGCACTTTCCAAGCTCAATTTGTCCATCTAATCCAAGAACATTATCTTTGGTAAAGTCCTTGATTCGACAAATAGTTAGTTTTCATCCAGACATACAATATTTGCACATAGGTGCAGATGAAGTCTGGCATTTAGGTCTTTGCTCAGTTTGTATAAAACGTGCTGCCTCTAGCAAATATGGGAAACCATCTCTGTACCTGGAACATGTTTTGGCTATTGCACAATATGTACAAGAAACATATCCCTATTTAAAGATTATTATATGGGATGATATGTTAAGATCAATAGATTTACAGGTTTTGAACGGTATCTCGATAATTTATTCATATTATTCCATGTCACATATTGTTTCATAAAAATATTTCCTACAACTTTCAGATCATTATATTGGAAAATATGTGGAACCTATGATCTGGCACTATAATCCTAGAGATAATTTTGCTCTACCTCATGGTAAGATTTTATCTACTGATAAATGTAAATATTTTATCATTATAAAATTACATAGAAATATTTCTGTTAGATTTATGGGATAAATATACTGCAGTTTTTCCTCATATTTGGGCAGCTACTGCATTTAAAGGTGCTACTGGATCTTCTCAACATGTACCAATCATAAGACATCATATAAGTAATCATGAAAAATGGTTAGAAGAATTGAGTATACATGTAAATAAAGTTCGTGAATTTCGAGGAACAGTCTTTACAGGATGGTCAAGGTATCTTTCTTCTAAATTCATGATTAAAAAAATAATTTTATTTTATTTTAAATAATTTTCTGTTTTAGATATGATCATTATGCAACATTATGTGAATTATTACCTACCGCAATACCATCATTGGCGTTATGCTTGAAAGTCTGGCTTCATGGTTATTCTGAACAAATTCATAATCAAGTGGCAAAATGTTTAGGATATATGGATCATCCTTTACATATAACACCACAACCTAGACCTGTACCAATACCTAGTAACTTACTTTTTCCTGGATGGCCAGTTGCAGTAGGAATAGAATGGTTTTTAAATTTTAGAACTAAATTTCATAATATTGTTTCTAGTGAACAGTAAGTTATAAATAAAAAAAAATAATTCTGATATTTTATTTCTGATATTCTGTTCTATATTTGTTGTTTAAAATCATATATTTTTTTTACAGAATATCTACATGGATGAATCCATGGCAAGTCGCAAATAATTATACAAATCCTATGCAATTAGAAAATTTAGTACCCGCTTTTACGGAGTAAGTTGATTTATTTTTACATTAATGTAAAAATTATATAAAATCAATTATAAAATCAAAAATATCTTTTACAGATTACTATTAGAATTATCTTCCTTAGAAGGATATTTAAGATTTCAGATGGAAACTATTTTCTTTCCATCAATGATTGATGAATGGATAGGTACAAATATTCAGCCCATGAAAGGGAAACTTATGGAATTAAAACAAACTACAGAGAATCAAATTAAGTTAAATAGTCGAGTTTAGTATTTTAAATAAGTATTTTGCAGAATTTCTGCTTTAGATCTCAATGACCAACTTGAATACAGGTGACGAATATGAAACGATAGGCTGATGAACAAAGTACGAAAATATTTAGTAAATTGTAAAATTTTATCTTATAAGTAGATGTAGCGAAGTAAAAATAGATATTAAAAAGGTGATATCTGTATGATATCACAGAATATAATGTACAGAATATAATTTTATAAGAGAAGGAATGGTTATTTTAATACTTGGCTTAGGGAGAAATGAACTTGTGACAATGATTTTGTCACTGAGCTTTGTCATTTTGTGAGCTGTTCTGTGATATTTGGCTATGAAAGGATTATTGTAATGTAATTAAGCACTATAACCATATTTTTTTGTGGTGGTTATTGTGTTTACCACATATGCTTCTAATTATCTACGTTTCTTATTATATTCATAGTATGTGCAAATATTTTTTGTACTCGATTTAGAAATATGTCTAAAAATTTTTCAAGAATTATATTGATCAGCTATAAAAAGATTTTATGCAATATCTAATATATTTCATAGAATCTTTTTTATTACTAAAGTTCTAAACAAATCTTGTTTTAGAGCATATATCGATCTAATATATCTATGAAGCATAATATTAGATTGAACATAGATGAAGTATAACTAGAACTAAAATTAACTAATAATAATGAATTCGAATAAATACTTATATATATGTATGTAATAACTACACAACATGTGATTTTGTTTTGTACGATTTGAATTATTTCTAAAATAATTTCAATATGAAGCAGAAAAAAATATTTTATATTTATTTTTCACCTTTTTCAATAATCCATGGCTACTATGTATTTGTATCCAAATCAAAAACAAAAACGGCGAGCAATTAAAAGGCAAAAATCTATTTAAAAAATGTCTTTTCTTAATTTCAAATAATATCTTTGGCTAAGCAAGTAAAATAATATAGCAAGTACAAAAGAACATGCCAAAAATTAGTGAGTATAATGAAAAAGAAACTATGAAATTGGACGAATGTTTCAAGGAAACATTAGCACGTGTTAGACCTTTTGTCTTAGCATTAACATCTATTGAAACTGCAGAATTATGCAAAATTTGGCTTAACAAATTAAATTCTGTTACTTCGCAACGTCGCCTAAGAAATGAATATCTTACGGAATTATTTAGGCAGTTGAAGATGGGACATATTGGAGGAATATTTAGTAGACCTCCACCTAATGGATTCCTTTTACCATTACCTAAGTCGTATCATATGGTACCTATATTAGACTTTATGAAATTTATTATAATTAAAGAATAATCAATGTGTAATACAGGTTTGCATTAGTTCATCTGTAAGTAACTTATCAGATTATACCATGACATCTCATCATAGTTATTTAAAGTCAACGCATCAGCGAAATAAAACATTATTAAAACATCGTATGATGGATATAAATATGAATCAAAAATGTTTACATACTATGAATCTTTCACCGACTATTCAAGTTCATAATCAAAGTATAGTAAAAAAAATGTCGACTAAAAATTTTTGAGCGGCATATTGATGCACTGAGTTCCGTTATTGCAGAATTACAGACTCAAAATGAATATTTAAGGAGAGAATTGTCAGAATATCCAGAAAATCGTAACAGAAACATGAATAATTACTTATCTTCAAGTCTTAGTCAATTAACTACTGATGTTATTAATTTAAAAGCTAAGTTAGTATGCAATTAAATATAATAATAATAAAGCAGTAGATTTTAAATATTTCTAAATTGTTAAAGGCTGAAAGAGATGCAAAAGTTGAAAAATTCTGTGGATGAAAGTTATAAAGATGCTATTCGAGAATATCATTTAATAGTAATGGAACAATTTACTGAATTAAAACAACAATTGCACGAAGCTCGAATAAAAAACGAAGCATTGGATCATAGTGTAGCTGTAATAGCTAAAAAATTGGAACAAATCAACCATGGTAAGGTAAGAAGTAAAAACTTTGTTTATATAAAATGAAAATCATAAAATATATTTTAAAGAATGAGCAAAGTATAGAAATGGAAGAACAATGGATAGATAAAATAATGACAATATGTGAACAGTTTGATTCATTTACAAAAGAGAAACACAAAGAATTACAATTAAAAGATTTACTTGAAAAAAAAGACATAGAATTATCAGAGAAAGATACACAAAGAAAAGAAGAAATTGAATTGTTGTCTAAGAAGATACATGATTTAGAAATGAAATTGGAAATGAAGATTAAAGATGTATTTTTTTTATAAATAATAAAATATTTTAATATGATTATTGATTTAAATATATTGTTAAATATATATTATATTTTTCTCAGGAAGATAAATTACAGGCAATCGTAATTGAGCAATATACAATGATGAAAGAAGAATTAAACAAAATGAGGACTGAAATGGATTATGAAACTCAAAAAAAAAATCAAGATTTGATGTCTCAAGTTTTTGCTTTAAAAAAAGCCATTTCAAAACTCGAAAAATCAAAAGAGAAACTTGAGAATGATTATGAAAAAAAATTGTCATATATAATTAAGGTAAATTAAATGAGATATTAGAATATTATAAATTAATTCTATTTTATCTATAATATTATAGAACAAAGATATGGAAATAAAAACATTACATTTGCGACTGCAAAAACAAAAAAATGAATTATGTACATCTCTGAATATAAAAAAACAAAATGAAATGGATAATATTGTTTCTGCATTAGAAAAACAGTATAAAACGCTGTTAACAGAAACAGAAACAATTTCTGAAAATAAAACTCAGGAATATCTCATGGTATTGTATCATAAATTTTATTTAAAAGGAAAATAATATTATAAGAGTATGGAATTAACATAAATTAAAAATTTTAGAAAATAACTATTCTTGAAGATCAAATATTAAATATGAAGAAATTCAACTCGAGTTTATAGAATAGTGAATCGCGTAGTTTATAGTACATTACAATTATATCAATTGTATATTATGTTTCTTCTTAATAAAAAATATAAAAATATGTATTTACAAGCATATTTCAAATGATTCTAGTATTTAAGTATTTCTAATAATTAACAACAGATGGTGCTAGATATTTATTTATGATGTTTGAACAAAAGATGGAGTTAGACGTTCATATTGCCATGACAACATGTTGTCAACTAAGTTCTAAGTTGTCAAGTGACAATTTTTTTTTAATTAAAATTTCTAATATTTATATATATAATAAATTTCTTAATGATATCATATTGTTTATATAATAAATATTTTTTATCTAAATAAATTTAAAAAATAATTGATATGTAATTGGAAAAATATATTAAAATTTCTTTCTAATGAATACAAAAATCTCTATAATATTAATGATATTAAAAATAAAATCAAGAAATAATGTCACTCTATTTCGATACGCGAGTACAAAATCCAGAAACAGCTTCAATAAGTACTCATGCAATTTGGCATGTTAATTATCCTTTGTTGGCTGTAGCTGCATATTCTCAGGATAAGGGTGGTTTTATAACAATTTATGATGATCAGGGAGAACCTACTCAAGATGTAGAATCACCTAGACATTCTGTAGCTCAAGTAACTGCTCTTGGATGGCATCCAGAAAGACGATGGCTTGCAGCAGGGTGGGAAAATGGAGAATTACAGGTCAGCAATCTTTTAATTTCTTATAAAAATGCTTTAAAATGATAGAAGCAAAAATTTATTTTTATAAATTATCTTTTAGATATGGCCAGGTGATACTGGTAGCACTGAATTTAATTTAGTAGTTACACCACATCGTGATCCTATTATAATTTTGCAATGGAGTCAACATGGAGGAAGATTGGTATCTGCAGATTCAGCTGGATCTATAGTTGGTTGGAAAATTGATTCAAGAGGTCAATTGTTAATGATGTTTCATCATGAGTTAAAAGATTCTTTTGTACAAATAGTATTCAAGACCATTCCACCAAAATCAATAACGGATATAAAGTAATAAAAATTAATTTTATATTTCTGTTGACAGAATTAATTATAAATTTTTTATGATTTTTAGTGGTTTAGCAAAAACTGCAATTGGAGGAGATGAAAGAGCATTAGATATATTCAGCTCTTGGCGTCCTAGAACAGCTGCACCGGCAACAATTATAACACAAAAAGATAATCATGCCTTTTATATTGGAACTACAAGTGGTGTGATATTTTTTGTTGATAATCAGGGGCAATGTACAGAGATTCTAAATACGAATGGTCCTGCAATACAATTAATATTGCATCATCAAACTAGAGATTCTCTAATTGTTATGACAGAAGGTTTAAATATAGGACATTTTCAGACAGATCCTATTACAGGCCGATTGACTGAATTGACAAAAGTAACTAAATTTGTTTTTTTAACATTTCATTATAATATGATATAAATTTTGTAAAACTATTTTTTATATAGGTGAAACTTAGCAGTAGATATGATATATTACGATCTGGTCCAGCAATGTGTTGGGCAGGAGGAAATACTTTAGCAATTCTTACAGGAGAATTAGGCGTTCGTTGTTGGGATCTTCATAGTGGTGATAGTTATGTGTTATCTCCACCAGATTCATCTACTGGAAGCATTGCCACACCACAGGAAATTTGCACAAGCATATCTTTTTGTAAAAATAATGGTAGCAATTTATTTACAACATATCTAGAAATATATATATTATTTAATTATTAATTATAATATTGTATAGGTACCTTAGCTGCTGGAACTAATTTAGGAACAATTTATTTTTGGAAACGTAAAATTGAAACAGATTGTGATGAAAATGGTTGGCCACATGTGCCAGAATCTTGTAGCATTCATGGCACAGTAAAACAGCTTACATGGGGTGCTTCTTTCCTAAGAAATCCACTTCTTGCAGTGAATTGTATTACTAACGTTTTTATATTATATCAACAAGCAATGTGCGCTGCATATAATGATGGCGTTTGTGCTAGTCAACTCAGTTCTACTCAAATTCTAATAGAATTTGATGAGATGAATCACACTTTAAAAACTGATATTCAAGTGCAATTTGTCGCTATTAATAAAGAATATATTGCTGTTGCTTCTGGTAGACAAGTTGTGATCTATAGAATTCACATTGATACATCTTTCAATACTACTTTAATTGCAAATTTTAATTGTGACACTGAAAAATTATTAATTTATGATCATACTTTAATCATTCTTACTCCTGTAGTCATACAATTACGATCAATGGAGGGCACTCTCATTCAAATGTTACCTACATTACCAGAAGAAGGTGAACCAATTACTATGGATTTGACTGGGCAATATTTAACAGTTGCATCTTTAAATGGTATTTTAAAAATTTGGGATTTAAGCAAACGTGAGGCGAAATTGCATACCAGAGCAATGGCAACTTATGAGGCGATTACTGATTTTGCTGAAATTATTGAAGCAAGATGTAACGCTGATTGTCGTTGCGTATCTATAACTGTTGCAATGACAAATTTAATGCCAAGTTCAATTTTATATGTTTGGGATATAGAAAGTGATCAGATACATGAATTTGATTTTGCAGAATCAAAAAATGTAGATGAAGATGATACTGATTTATCTATAAAATGCAAAGGAAGATTAGTTACTGCTCATTATTGGGACATAGAAGATCCTAGATTATTAGTATGTCGAGCACAAAGATTAGAGACAAGAGATTCCAAATATTCAAAACAAAATAATGAAAATGATTATGATATTTTAAAAACTACTGTGGTTTTGGTATCAATGTTTGCTACATCAGATCATGGGATTGTTGTACAGGATATAAAGCCAATTAAGGATGAAAATTGTAGAGTTTTAGGTGTTCATTCTCCACACATCATTATTTTAAATTCTGAAAAAACAATAAAAAGAACTAGTAAAGTAACAAAATTGCTTATGAGGGATTTTGAAGAATTAGGTATATGCGATTCTGTTACGAAAAAAGCTGTTTTAGATTTCAGCTTTCATATCAGTGTTGCTAATATGGAAGAAGCTTTTAAGTCGATTAAATCTATTAAAAATGAAGGTATCTGGAAAAGCTTGGCGAGGATGTGTGTGAAAACAAAGCAATTAAACATGGCTCTTTTATGTTTGGGTCATATGAAACAAGCGCGAGCAGCAAGAGCTCTTAGAGAAGCTATTCATGATAACAGTTTAAACCTGGAAGCCAAAGTAGGAATATTAGCAGTTGAATTAGGATTATATAATGACGCTGAACGTCTTTTCCGTGAAGCAAAACGATTAGATTTATTGGGCAAGCTTTTTGAAGCACGTAATAAGTTTAAAGAAGCTATAGAATTAGCAAAAAATGAGAATAAAATTTGTGAAAAAACAAGCTATTACAGTTATGCTAAAGCTCTTGAACAAGAAGGTAAAATAGCAGAAGCTATAGAAATGTATACCAAGGCAGATTGTCATCGATTTGAAGTGCCAAGAATGTTATTCATGAGACCTAGAGAACTTTTGGCATATCTTAATAATTCCGACGATCCAGAAATTAAAAATTGGCATGCACAATATATAGAATCAACTGGCGACATGGAAGGGGCATTGAAATTGTACGAACAAGCTAAAAATACTCTTGCAATGACCAGATTGCTTTGTTATTTTGATAGAGAAAATGAAGTTAGTGAATTAGTATCACGAACAAATCATGCTGCATCTGCATATCATTTAGCGGCACATTACGAGTCAAAAAATAATATATCTCAAGCTATTCATTTTTATACTATTGCCAAGGCTTATACAAATGCAATTCGATTATGCAAAGAACATGATATGTTCGAGGAATTATGGCCTTTAGCTGTATTAGCTTCAAGACAATCACAGATAGATGTTGCGAAATATTATGAAGAAAATGATCAATCAGATAAAGCGGTTTTGTTGTATCATAAAGCTGGTTTATTACATAAAGCACTAGATATTGCCTTTAAAACGAAACAATATAGTGCTTTACAATTAATTATTATGGATGTTAATGCGGATTCTGATCCTGCTTTGATAATAAAATGTGCTGATTATTTCGTTCAAAATGATCAGATTGAAAAAGCAGTAGATCTACTTGCAACTGGAAGAAAATATTTGGAAGCTTTGGAATTAATACAGAAATACAATATTCTGCTAAGCGAAGATTTAGCTGAAAAAATGACTTTGGATAAAGTTGATAATGACGTAGATCATGAAAAAATGCGAATATCTATATTAGAAAGAATAGGTGAAATAGCGTTCGAACAAGGAAATTATCATTTGGCAACAAAAAAATTTACTCAAGCTGGTAACAAATTGAGAGCTATGAAAGCCTTACTAAAATCTGGTGATACCGAAAAGATTTGTTTCTTCGCTCAAGTTTCTAGACAAAGAGAGATCTATATCATGGCTGGGAATTATTTGCAATCATTAGATTGGCAAAATCAACCAGAAGTACTAAAAAATATTATTAATTTTTATTCTAAGGGGAAAGCAATGGATTTACTGGCCAATTTTTACGTTGCTTGTGCACAAGTAGAAATTGACGAGTTTCAAAATTATGAAAAAGCTCTCGATGCTCTGAATCAAGCAAATAGATGTTTGGCAAAAGTAGTAACTCCAAGAGATCTCGATATTCATAAAAGAGCGATAGATTTAGTGAACAATAGGATAGCAGTGGTTAGACGTTATTTAGATATTAAAAAGTAAAGTATTACTTTATTTTATATATAGCAAAAGAAATTAAAATTATGATTAATGAAATATTATTAATTATTATTATATAGGTTGTTTGATAGAGGCGAAACTGCTGCGGCAATGCAACAAGTGCATCAATTACTCGATTCTCAAGGACCAGATTTGGAACAATCAGTTCGTCGTGGCGATTTATTTGCGACTATTACTCAACATTATATTAATATTGGCGATACAGATAAAGCACGTGCTAGTATAGAAGAATTAAAGCGTTTAATACCTGGCATAAATTTGGCTTATTATTTCAATGTCGATGTATTAGAAGCACTTGGTTATAAAATGAAAATTCAACGGGAAGAAAATTCTGATAAAGAAGACGATATCGAGGAACTTTTAGGAGAATAGCTATGTAAAGTATTTACATGCATTGAATTAATGCAATCCGTCCAAAAATGTGATCGTAGATATTAAGTATATAAAATAATCTGATTGTTATACAATATTTTTATGATATAATTTGAAAAATATAGCATAGATTTTATTTAAAATGTGACATTTATATCTATAACACGTTTAGAAAAATCACCATTTAACGTTTATTAGTCGGACTTATACATAAACAGCCTTATTTCTTAATGCCTTAATATGTCTTAGAAAAGAAGAGTTTAAAAATGAATATAATTTGGACAGTAATCAGCAATTTGTTTATTGCTAATTTCTTATTAGATAAAGAATAAATACACGAATTACAGAAATAACAAAAAAAAAAAAGAAAAAAATAAAATATGTATTCAATAATTTTTGACTGTAATCATTGAATAAAAGAGATAAAATTAAAATATTCTGTCTGTTTCTATTAAAATTCTATTAATATTTTCCCTGATATATAGAATCTTTCTGCTGGAATCACTGATTTTTTATCTTATTTTGGCCCAACACTGAAAGTTCTATCTTTAATACAGATTTCTTTAAATTTTCACCATGTCAAACCAAGTAACAAGGTACCATGAATATTTCAGATACACTAAATTCATTCAAACAGCTTTTTCTGGTGTCGGTTTTTTACATGGCGACGCAACTTCTGTCTCTGGTTCGTCGGCTTTCCGTTTCTTACGCACCAAATGAGATATGTCACTAGCAGGTTTTTGAATTTTAGGTGCAGAATCATTATTACCACTTGGTCCAGCACCGTTTGAACAACCACCAGCTACTTTGCTTTTGATACCCTCTATGACAAGTTTGCAGGCTTCTTGCTTGAAGTCCTTCATATCTGAAATCTTCTCTTGGATTTCTGGTAGCAATTCTTTTAATTCTTGAATCTCTCCTTCTACAGTATAGAAAGAATCATCCGTTTTAGGAGGTTCTTTTATTTCTTCCAATTCTTTTATACGCGTTTCTAATAATTCTGTAGCTTTATTAAACTCTTCGATGCTAGCGTCGAATTCGTTGCCCAAAGAATGAGCCAATGCAAGCTGATAATGTATTTCAGCTATTGCTCTTGGTTCCTGAGGCTCAATCTGTTGTAAAAGCTCCAAACACCGATGCAGATCATTCAGAGCACCTTGAAAGTTTCCTCCCTCCATAGCCACTTCTCCTAAGAGTCGATAAGCATCGGCTAATAATTTCCAACCTGTTTGACCACGTTTTAACAGCACCAATTTCGCAAGCTCTAATACTTCCCAAGCGACCTTTAATTTAATAACAAACATTTATTAAATTTTATAATTTTCGATGTTAGAAAATTTGTATAACAAAAATTTTTAAATAAAATTTGATTAATGCAATCTTAACTTAAATATTATGTATAATGAATAATAATAAAAAAATAAAAAAAAGATTTATAGATATATAGATAAATAATTTTGTTTACAAACCTGTAGGTTGTTGACTTCATCCTCTTCATCTTCATTTCCTATATCCTCACTATCATTTTCTCCATTTTTCTTTACATCTCCATTATGATCAGATGAACAAGATGGTCCATTAGCGTGACTTATATCCTTACTAGAACCAGCTGCAGGTTTCTCCTCATCTTCCTTTTCTGGCTTTTCTATCACTTGTTTCGTTATTTTACTATCTTCTGTCTTATCAAGTTCTGATTTTTCAACTTCTTGTTTTTCATTATTTGATTCTATTTTCTCTTCTTTTTGTTCAATTTCTGGTTTTTTAGATTCTTGGTCAGCTTTCGAATCTTCAGCTTTGTCCTCAATAGCAGTTTTCTCTTTTTCATCGCTCACCGTACCATTATCTGTATGATCTTCACTCTCCTCGTCCTCTTTTTCATCTATGTTGCTTAATTTTTCATCTTCAGCTTCTTCCTCGTCTTCTTCATCATCCTCTTCAGTTTCTTCTGTACCTGGTACTCCGCCACCCAATACCCCAGCTTCTTCTCTTGCTAGACCAAGAAGAGCCCGACCGTATAATAAATAAGGTTCACCAAGTTCATCCGCAGTATCTCCATGTTTTTCAGCAAGCAATTGACAAGCTTGTGCCAATGCGGTTACAGCCATGGTATAATCTCGCACTAACAAATGTCGTTTTCCATGAGAGATTGCCGTAGCTGGATCGGTAAAGGCTGCACTTTCGGCGACATCGGCCATCTTTAACATAAAAATGTATTTACTTTTGAAACAATATAATAATATTTGAAAAATTAATTTTTTTTCTTAAATTTCTATCGATAACATTTTATAAAAACCAAAAACTGATTAATAGTATAGCAATAACTAATAATAATAACTTGATTAATATGTATAATATTTTAATTTTTTAGATTTTCGATCATCGTTAAAACATCTTTAATTATACGTCCGCAGAGTATTGATAATATTATGATGCAATTAAAACGTGTACAGAATATTATACCACCTGATACGTGTCGTGCTTTCTATATGGATTATATTTAAAGTCAAATTAATGCATTCGTCTCTCCCTAATTTGTCAACACTGACTAAATAAATATAGAAAGTCTTTAAGATTTTGTAGGAATTCAACTTGATTAAAAACAACTTGCGGTTGTACAACTTGCGGTTAAGCAATTTCGGATAAGAGAATGACATTTAAATGCCGAGTATTATATCATTAATATTATTAACATTAGCACAATTGTAAGTAGCTTGTTAACAATCGTACTTTTCTAATTCTATTATAAATGACTAACAAACAGAACGCTTTTTTCATAATCCAATCAGAATCTCATAAATAGAATAATAAATAGAAAAAATAATAGAATTCGCAACGTTGATGTAAATTAATGATAGATAGTTTTTGAAGACTTATTATGTTTTATAATTTATTATCATAATATTTTTATTTTAAAGCTTTTATTATTCATATTGATAACAGCTCAAATTCTTATATTAGAATTCTAAAAAAAAAAAACTATCATGTTTGTTATACCAAGTTTCATTGAAAGTTTAATGCTTCATTGAAATTAAAATTTTTAAAAAGCCATCCATAAAATTATATACCAGAAAAAATTCTTTTAATGATGACACGATAAAGAAACAGTTCTTCGTAATCCAAAGAAACAATGTTAAAAACGCTAATGCGGGAAAAGAACTGTTATCATCGTTAATAATAATAAAGAAAACTATCAAGAGAATAATTTAGGAAGGAGTGGATCGAATCAAAGAACGAAAAAGAAGAGAAAGAAGAAAAAGAAAAAGAAGAAGAAGAATAGAATAACGAAAAGAAATGATCTCTCATCTCTCGAAGGGCGAGAAAGAAGAGAGAAAATCATCGGAGTGGATTGTCTGCAGCATCCGGGTGGGGTGGTTAGTTGGGTGGTACGTCGGTCGATTTTCGTGCGCTTCGACGCAGAACGGAGAGGGCGTGCTGATCGTTTGCCCCCTTATAGTAGTGGAGAGTCGCCGAAAACACCACGAGCTCCGGGGGTGTTGATTGGTCAGTGCGTAACTGGCAACTGTCGGTACAGTTGTGCAGCTTTCAGTGGGCTGCCAGCGGTCGCCCTGGGCACCACCTGCATGGATGGAGCCTACTCGTGTACCCAGGGCCCCTGGTCCACGTCTTGTTTTTCTCGTTGCGACGCTAGCCCTCACTTTCGCAGGTAATCGGCACAATTCATTGCGTTCGATGGTCCTCCCATTTGCTCGACGTCTCGTGTCTTCGCTTGGACGGATCGTCTAAACCGGCTATGCAATAATCAAAATCCATCTTACGTAATGAATAATCGGATAAGGTGGTTTATTTCCGTTATTAGCTTGGTAGACGCACGTTAAATGGTATAGAATGTGCTTTTTCCAATCCTGTGTATAGACTCATTCGTTAAACCATCAGCTGATCCGAAGAATCGTGTCACTAGGATATTATGAAGGATGATCTAAATATATTACGATGTTTCCATCGTGTTTCCAATTTGTGTGCTATAATTGCATTATGTGAAAAAAATACTGTGACCGATAAAAAACTTCCAATAAATACATAGATCTACATTTCATCACATTAATTGATACCGGCGTACGTTTTTAATGATGTATCGATTAATTGCGTATTAAAGTTTATATAAAATAGAGAATACTTGTAAAATGAAGAAACACGTGAATAATGATACTTTTATTCTTGGTTCAAAACGAAACGTCGCATTTTGCAGCGTCATCGCATCATATCTGTATTTCATATAGATGACATTTATTCTTACTCTTAATAATTGTTATTATTTTATCATGGCTATTTAAATGCAAAAAATAATATAATTTAATGAAATTATCTGAAAACATAGAATATATATATATATATATGAATATATATATATATATATATATATGTATCGTTATTGGATAGCATTATCATAACGATACCATGTGACTTTCTTCGATAAACACTTTATTCATTTTCACTTTTTTAAGTGTTCATTATTTTATTAATAGATTTATTAATATCTCTTATTGCTTTCCTGAAAGATTTCTTTCTGGTAAAAGGGTCAACAACCACCGGTTGAATTCATTGCACCGTACATTTTTTTCACTTGAGAGATATGGTCACTCAGAGAGAAGTGCTTCTATATCCTATTATATTCGAGAACCCTTGCCAATGGTTGCCACTAGATTTATATTATGTAATAAAATTTTCTATGGCATACAAGTCTGCCTATGGCACGAAAATGATGCTTCTTCTCAAGGCTTCTCGTTAAACTTTTAGAATTCATTGTCGTCAATATTAGCAAACGTTGTAGAATCTTAGAATCATTGTCTATTTATCCTTAGGAAAAAGAAACTCATTTCTAGCAGTAGAGTTTATGAGATGCAATAATAGCTAAAGTAATATAATGCAGTATATATCATCAGACGTTTCAGATATTAATTCATATACAAAATTATTGTATATTTCTTTACAAAATAAACATCTGAAAAAATATGATATATTACATGTGATTATTTTTGAAATCATATAAATTTTACAAGTATCGAAAAAATACAATTTTAAAAGCAAGTAAGTTTTAAGAATTTTTAACAAATGGTTCAAAAGATTGTTTTCTACGTTTCATTTATGCGCATTATCAATTGACTATCAACTTATAAGGATTTAAAATAATGAGAACATTCCAACACAAAAGAACGTCAATATCTTAACAGAGAATTGTATTTCATCTTTGTTCTAGCGACCGGGTTATTGTGTGGTGCCATAATGTCGGATCACTGGGAAGAAGTTGGCTGGGATAAAGAGGCTTTAACTCATGCGAATGTTACACTCACGTGGTATTTGGATGGACAAGTAGCAATGGTAGAACCAACATCCGGCCACAGAAACCATCATTCTACCTTTCTCGTACCTATGTACGGTGGTATTTGGATCATGTGTGTCTCGCTTACTGGTAAGTATACAATTTAATGAATTTTGATTAAACAGAGCTTTGTTAGATATTCTCTTATGTTTAGAAAATAGTTTAGGATTTAAAACTTGCATGGATTTTTTAGATTACCATTGACGATGTTTTTTAATTCGTTATTTATTAGTTTTTAAAAAAGCTTTACTCGTGTATTTTATATAAATCGCATCAATTTTTTCTTTATCTTAATTAAATATTTTTTCAATATTAAAATAGTAAAATGTGTCAGAAAATAATTTGATGAGTAATTCTTGAAGATATTTGTTTGAACGTGAAAAATCGATTTTGTGTGTAAATTTTCAATGATACACAGTGCACACACCTCACGTAATCACCTCGACGTATCTACAATGATGCGGTTCCGTATGAACCGGTGTTCTATACATGGATACCACCTTGACTCTGACCAAGCTATCGACCAGTCGATTACGATCTGAAATATCGTACTGTCTGACTAGGCATGCCGTGACCATGAACATCTTGGATGTTTCTTCGTTGAAAACTTTGTCCCAATCACTTTCACTGTGCTAAAAACTTCATTCAAACGAAACGAAGAGTAACATATTAAACAAAAATTTACTTTTTTTTGATTAATTTTTTTTTTTTTTTAATTAATGAATATTGAGTAATTTTGTAAATTTAAATAGATATGGATAATTTGTTTGAAAAACAAATGTTATATTATGAACAAAAATTATCAGATAATTAGTTTTAATGCTGATATCATATATCAGTAGCTTCTACAATATAACGAGACTTTAAATTAAAGCATCAAGTAATGACATTTGAATGCGAATGTGTTTGAGAATTGCAATGTTCTATCTTTTTCAATGAGAATTAAACTAAGTTTAAAATATGAATACGTCTGAGAAAGGAAATTTTAATAACGAGAATCTTTCTAGAACAAAAAACGAAAAAGAATAAGAAAGTAAAGAAAAGATATTAAGAAAAGAATTTGAATAATAAGAAATATTTGAACATCATTAAGAAGAAAACTATAGTTAAATAATAAAAAAAATAAATTACAACTACTACAAAATGATAATTTGATAATAATAATAACAACAATAATAACAAAGAAGATATAAAAAAAATTTTTATAGATGAAAATGTACGAATAGATTCCGAATAAATCGATGCTTTCTACTGAAATCCGTCATACGCACTTATTTCTTTTGTTTTTACAAAAACAAATAAATAATATCGTAATAATTTCATAAAATTCAAAGAAAATATTAGATAAAAAAAAAATGGATTGTTTTCGAAAAAAATTTTTCTTGAAGAAAAAATCAATCATAAAAAAATATAAAAAATTAAACAAAACATCATAGAAAATACAATACGTTTTAAATTAAATGCTTTGAATATTTGAAAGAATTGTGTATCAAATAAAAAAAGAAAAAAGAAAAAAAAATCAAGAACAAATTTCATACAATGTAAAAAAATGAATCAAAATATGAAGGTACATTATTGAAAAATTATTTATGATAAACACTCAAATTGATAATCATTGCCATTCATATTGATTTGTTTTACATTTTAGCATCAAGAAATACAGTTGCTATGTATAGAAGTGCAAAAAAGTTATCGCTATAAAATACGATAAGATTATTCAATTTAATAATAATCTTATCAATCAGAAAACATTAAAAAAAAGAATATAAAAGATATCATAAATAGATGTGATTTACTTTAAGATCATCATTTGAGCATATTTTTATCTATCTCTTTATGTTTGACAAAAAAAATTATAAATTTTTTCCTTATTAATATAATTTATAAATATAATTTTATTATTAATTTCTTTTTTTGCATTCTTTAATGAGCAACATAATTATTTTTATGTATCAAAATGCGATCTCTTTAAATAAGAAATTCTATGGAAAATTTTCTTATTTCCTTTCTTTTTTTTTTCTTTTCATAACGATTCAGTAATATTGAAAATTGCAATGTGATATAACGAAATCATTCCTTCATATTTCTCGACGTTTTATTACGAACTTACTTGTCAAGAATCTTTGTATTCTCGTCCAAAAAGTTTAATTGAAAAAAAAAAGACCAATACCAGTGTTAAAATTTCAATATTTTTACGTTTTTGATGATCTTTTCTTATTTATTGGATGATTTTTCACTGTTGATTGTATGTCCTGAAGTTTAATTTTCTCGTCTTATTGGGTACAAGAGAAAAATGAAAAGACTATGATTACTATTTGCTTTTCTTCCGAACTACCTATTCAGCTCGTATTTAAATTCTTTAACTTTTTACACTGGAAGTTTCTGCTATGGGAAAATATGAAAATTAAATAGAAATAGAAGTAGTAATGAATTTAGGATAAAAAAAAAGTTATAGCGCTATATTTATAAATAAGATGAATTTTTATCGTTGAATAAACTTGACCTTAGCAAAAGTACTCAATTTCTTCGTTTAGTTCCTCCTTTTTTCTTTTCTTTTTTGGAGAACTTTCTTTGATGGTTTCTGGTCACGCCAAGCACGAAACGTTACTGTTTAAATCAAACGGTGCACGTTCCTTCCTCTATGTACTGATGTTCTTCGTGAAAATCAATCTAAAATTCTTGACTCGCAAATGTTGAAATTATCTCGTGATATTTGATGTTTCTATATCCATGCAAATAATTTGTACATTCTTTAGAGACAATAAATCCCTGAAATTCTTTGTTAAATATAATAATTTCGAAGATGTTGAAATTCATTAATGAAATTTTACTTTTTTATTTAACCTACATTTATCTTAAAATATCATTGTTCATTTGCTCAATGAAAAGTGAGACACAAGGGTAGATAGAATAACCCAGATCTGATGAACTTGGATCGAGCTATTTCTGCTTCAGAATTTATTATTACTCAATTCTCCAAGTTTCTACGGCCTTCTAATCCTCGTCTTCCTGACATTTCACGGAAATCCATGCTTTGGAGGTTCATCCTCTCCAACGAGCCGATAGTATTCGGAATCTGATATCGAATCTCACGCTCCAACTATTCGGCGCTCTTGGCCCGAGATTTAATTTGACTACTCATTTCAAGTATTAAGTATTTCGAGTTAATCGGTCACATATAAATCCAAACCAATGTGTATACCAAACCATTATACACGGAAATACATTTTTTATTGTTTTTTTTCGAAAGACCAACCGTGCGATCTTTATTTTCATTTTCATTTTCTAACCGATCGATTCCATTTTCATATATTTCTTTATATATTTCTTTATATATTTCGTTGCTGTCGTGCTAAAAAAATATGAAGCTTTCCAATTAAAAATCAAAACATATAAAAAGAAATATCTTCTCAATTTATAATTAAACATTCGTTAGAATTTATAATGAATCCAAAGTTATATAAAAAATATGTTACTCGAATAAGAATTCGGTAAAAATTTGCTCCTCTTTGATACTTTTTCAATAAACTGGATTGAATGTTTTTACGCTCTTTCATCACATTTTTAACACGCGGAGGGAAACTTTTAAGGATCGTTTAATTAAAAATCGAGGTGCAAAGAAACGAGAGAAGTGGAAACCTACCCGTTCATAATTTTGTTCCATGTCGTGCAAGAAACAGCGTGAAAACCACGTCATTTCTTTTTTTTTTTTTTTACTGCTCACGTTTCAGAAGAGGAAATACGACTACTAGGTCAGGTAGATTTTCCGCAAGAGAGGTGCATTAACTACTTGACGCCCGACGAAGCACACGAGGAGATTCGTGCCGCCTGGCAAAATCGTGAGTACATCTTTTTTCTTTTCTTCTTCGTTTTATTTCCATGATGATTGACATGATCACTATTGCTAGATTGATTTCTATTTATGGCGACTGAAAATTAAATCAATACAGTATAATTTTCAATGTTTCTCCACATAGACATAGACATAGCTCAAATAAAATTACTTTATTGATTACTCATTGAAATTTTCCAGTAGGATTAATTTTGAATTTCGTTTGTTTCATTCAAATCGATTATTCTTTATTTTATTAAAAATTTTTCCTCTATTAAATAGTATTCGAGCATTTGTTATATTTCAATAAAATGTTTTACAAGCAAATTTTCTAAACAATAGAAATGCATGTTGTTTCGCAGGAATGCAGAACTTGAGTATCTCCTGTTCTCTAGTTTGCTTGATCATTTTGGGCACAGCGGTTCTCATTGGATTTTTTGGACTTTGCAGACACCAAATATCAGCGGTCCTTGTTACCGGTGTGATGTATCTTTTAGCAGGTGAGTTTCTTCAAAATTCTTTTCGAAACGTCATTATAATTAGTCCCATTAATCGAATAAATTTTATCGATTTAAAACATTATATACTTTCGTGAAACCCGGTAACCGCAAAGATTTCTGCGTACTTAAAAAGTCGACCACAAAATAAGCTGTTCTAAGAGTGAAATACATTGTTAAAAGTTTCAAGTTTGGTTCACATAAATTTCTCGTGTTTATTCATTGATAATAAACGCAAAAAATGAAATTGGTTTTCAAAAGTAAGCGTGAAGAATGAAAGTACAAACTAATAATTACAAGTATCCAATTTACATTTTCGTTGAACTTTGTATTTTGAATTGTGCCATGAAGTAAGCTTATTTTTTATCAAGGCTTCAATAACTTTTCAATGAATAACAAAAGTGTTTTCTCATTCAATAAAAGAGTTTCTTTCTTGGCACCAGTAGTTGTCGTCGAGTACGATAAAAGGCAAACATCTCTCGCTTCTGATAAGACGTCATCCAAACACTCCAAACTATATCGCATTTTTCTCTTATATCTTTTTCTTCCAATTAACGCTTTTGTTTTTCTTCTTCCATTGATTCAAATTCGTTACGGAGTTTCATTATTAAAATAAAAATAAATAATTCAATTATTTTTACTGGAAAAAAATTTTCTTCTAATATGAAACAATTGTTTTAGCCACATTCGCATTGTTTACCCTGACGATTATTCACTTCAAGAGAGCTCAGGATCGTGGAGCTCGAATACTGGATGGCCCTGAGGATGGTGTAATTGGTGGACCGGTTTCTCGTAATGTTCTCAAGGCCAGACGATTCACCAGCTCCTGGAGCATGGATTTTGGATGGGGTGGTGTTACGCTTTGCGCCCTCGCCTCGGTAGCGTGGATCTTGCTCAGCAAAATAATGCGTTTCAGCCCCATAGCCGCTATGATAGCGTAGCAGTGGGAGGCCTTCGAGGTCTAAGGTCGTTTCCAACAATTATGAAAAAGCGTTTTGATGTCGTCGCCTCTTCAAACATGTTCCAAATCTGTGGAGGGAGATTGCGTTCGTCCATAATGGGAAACAGGTCACCGGAAACAATTGTGTAGTCTATTTTGTTCTAATTGGAAAGTGAATCAGTTTGATGGGCAGCTCAATACCATGAATTGTTTTGTAAGCTGTGGAATTTTCATTGTGTAAAACAATCAATTTGAATGAAATTGTTTACAGTTTCTAACATGAGAAAGCTTAGGCTGAAAGTTTAACATTTGAAAGATTAATTATTTGAAAACAGGGTACGACATTGAGACAAATTTTGAGAGTATTTTTTCCAGAAATGGTATCACAATTGAAAATGACCACCTCGAAGGCAATTTGTTTTATTAACAGGTAATATATATTGCATAGTGTTTGTCAAATTTATGGAACCTATGTTGAATCTGTCTGAAAGCATGGCAAGCTATGGAAGGGGCCTAATTTTTGGGCTAACCTTCTGTTTTATACAATTTATCTAACAATCTCTAATCTTTGAAAGAAGAAAAAAAAAAAAACATACATAGTTGGGTGAAGAACTATATGTAGAAGAGGGATATATAAGTTTTAAAATAATATATCTTTAAATTTTCAAAACTTTAAAGTTTTGCACAGATTTATGTCCCAATGGAATAATTGAAAAATCCCCCTTTTCATATAGACCTTTACGATAAAATAAATTATTTGCAGGTACATGGATATAAGATAATGTACAGGAGGAAAGTAAGCTTTCTGGACTGAAGAAGTATTATTCAATGATAAGTAGAACAGAATACACGTTTACCTCAGTTTTGATTTGCAGTCAGATTAGTCAATTAATGTACAAGTAAAAAAAACCTTTACCGATTCTAATTTATCTTTTTTAGACATAATTTTAATATACTTCTTGTATATGATCTTTTTACAGTTGTAATAGATATATTTGAATTTGCGTAACAATTGATTTGAAATAAGAATATTTTTGTGCGTTGTAGAAGTTGAGACAATATTTGTTGACCTCTGCTTGAAAATTTTGACACAAATTGTAATGTAACATAGATGCATATAGTATAATTCGATCGCCTTATAATTAGAAAGATAAGCATGTTTGTAATATGCATAGCATAGCAGTAAACTTGTTCGAGCCAATACAAGCAACGATATGCGTGTTTGTAAGAAGAATTTAGCTTTTGCTACGACTTGTTACAGCAAAAAAAAAGAGGAATTATGCCAACAAAATGTATCATATACAAAGGATTGTGAATTACAATTACAATTCGTCCATTAAGATTTAAGAAAAAATAAAGATGCTTTGATTATGGAAGCATCTATTATATACCCGGAGACTAAGTTTTGTCTAGTTCATTGATAAAATGATATGAAAAAAAAAAAAAAAAAAAAAAAAAAA
>NW_025222129.1:2621619-2710532 GCF_014066325.1 Apis laboriosa
AAAAAAAAAAAAAAAAAAAAAAAAAAAAGAAACGAATACGCTTGCAAAACTTTTCTCCGAGTGTTTATTTAAAATGAAATGCATTTTCTGATAATATTTTCTTGATTGTCATATTTTTTACCTGACCCTTGTTATTTGTTATATTGAAATTGTAATGTATCATAAACGCAATAAAAAGAATAAGCTATGTATAAATAAAAAAATTTTTTTGTCTTCTCATTCAATTTTATCATTAATATGACATGATATTTCAAAACTGAAAAAAAAAATAAAAACTTTTGTTTTGTTATGTGAAAGGTTATGTTTCGCTAATGGTGTTTGCAAAGATATGGATCTTGATGAATAGACGCACATACACATCAATTTTCGTGTATGTGTATCATTTAAATATGGAACACGTGACCAGACGTTACAAGTGTATATGTAACGCGGGAGACATGCTATATATTACAACCTACACATATGTACGTCTGTTCATAAATTCAACAGATTATTATTTAATGTCGTAAACAACAAAAGTAGTATAAGCATGAGCTCATTGTACTAAGAATGTACGTATAAAAATAAACTACGTGTTACGTACTATTTTGTTCGATAAAACAATTCAACAATATCTTAATTTACGAACGTGCAAATATTTAATTACTTAACATCACTATTCATATGTATACGTTCGTATATATAAAGAAAAAATTAGAAATATCAATAATACATGTAGAACACAAAGAAAATACGCATACCTCGATAGTCGTTCGAATCACTGGACGTCTGATTTTTTAACGTTGAACACACTTTCACTGTTCTTTGTAGATTGTACGCGACGTTTTGAAAATCACAAGCTTTACTTTAATAGTTTACAAATAAATTTATGTACAAGATCGCAAGGAGATTTAACGGAACGACCGTTATACCAAACAACGGTTTATTACCGGCACGCTTACTTGTACGAGCGTCAAGCACAACATGAGCACAACGACTTAACCTGCATTAATGTGAACGGAACTTTCTACTACGCATGTGTGCGCTTATTTTACCGCCATTTCTCACTTTAGGCGGGAATCGTTGATTTTGTTAACATAATACTTTGATTTTTAACGAACCTTTAAGACAGATATAAATTTTAATTATATTTTTATATATAATATTTACAATTCTTTATCTTTTTTATATTTTAAATAAAAATATTATATATTAATTTATTTATTTCTAAACAACGTATTATCGAGATAAAACTAATTCGATATATCGATCAAAATATGACTAAATTTTAAACCTTAAAATTAAAATTTATATTTTCTTTCATATTGATTATTAATAAAGATATTTAATTTTGAATTTTGAATCAAGAATGCATAATTTATGATTAAAAGAAATAAAAAAAAAGTTATGTGTATAGTATACAAAGAATCGTAATCGACTGAAGTACATCGATATTCACAATCTGCGCAATGAAAATTTTTCAAATTAATGCGCATTTTCCAATATTTCGCGCAGTTTTGGTGATGCGTCATGTGTGAAGTGATGTGTTGTATCGTGCTGCAAATTTTTGAAGAAAATTGCTGAGATTATTGGATACGAATCGGTAAGTACACAAAATATATCAATTATGTAATCTTTTTTTGATGTAGATAGAAAATAATCGATATAAAAATATAGAAAATATCGAGGAATATTCCACATTAGAAAATTAAGACGCTACTACTGTCCATTGTTCGTAGTACAGTTTTATTTTTTATTCAAATCAATGTGATTTCTTACTATATAATTATTATAAGATATGGAATTCATCATATCATTAAATATAAAATTTGATTTTATTGTTCATACATAATATGCGTAATACGTAATAAGAATTTGTAAAGTATCGAGATCATGAGAAACGAGAAAAATAAATATAATAAAATTTAATCTAATGTATATATAAGTTAATTGATTTAGTAGTTATATAGCTGTAGTTCTTTCTTCCGAAATTATCCAGTTATATCCAACAATTGATTTCGAATAAAATTACCATTGTTGAACGTACTACTTTTCACGGGTCTTAAACGTACATCGGTGGAAATTCGATCATTGATATTGCAGAATTCGATAGGTTTTTGTTTAAATTTTAATTTTTTGTATCCAATATCTATTTCGTTTTCAATGTTATCTTGAGAAAGCAATTTTTTATTATGCATATCGTATAATCTCTTCTTAGTTTTTTCCATGATAAAATGTTTCTCGTTATGATAGTTTTTCCAGCAATGCTGGAACTTAAAAAATATGTTACTCCAAATGCAAAATTCTTCAACTGAAATCCGAAAATTATAAAAAATATATCGTTATATCGAAAATTAAAAAAAAAAAAAATTTGCAATAATTTGTAATCGTAATTCGCATAACGTTATATGATAATACGTGAACATATAGGATTTTTATACCGTATAGGAAAAATGTTGTGAGTACGAAGATTGTAATAGGAAGAGTAATGTTAGAGAGGAGTGTATTAGCTATATTAAAAAGCGCTGGTCCTTCGCACAGAGTCATCCCTTTCATAGTATTCACCAACCATGGTAAATATAGATAAGGAATGTTGTATTTATCAGCGAATATCATCATTAACGTAGTTATCAGTCCTGTGATCACGTTCGTTATGAGAATTATAATCTTCAGATCTGTCAAAAAAAAAAAAAAAAGTTTAAGAAAATTTAAATTCTGAACATTCGAATTGAAAAATTTTAAATATTTAAATTTCCTATTTCTGAATGAATTAACAATTATAGTAATTTAAGAATAGGAAAGACGAGGAAAGAGATTCGCGATTATTCTTTTTATTGTCGAACGGTATATATATATATATATATATAAATATAATATATTATTTAAAATATTTTTACTGTAAGTTCGCCGAAAAATAGCATTAAATGCCGCCGATTTGGTCACAGGACTTCCATAAGAAGAACGACCTCCGGTTTCCAAAGTAATGCAACTTAAACAATGTATTACGAAACATATCAATGCCAGATACAGTACTTCTACCTAAATTTAATACGATAATATTTCATAATGCAATATTAACATTAACACGAAATATAATACTCAACTATATCTTCGTTTAAATTTTTTGTATTCGCCTGTATCTTAAGAAAATTTTTGTTATCTTGATCGCTTTCATCTTTCCCCTCTGTACAAGTAGTATAGCTAACATTTTTTTGTAATTTTAATGGCATTTTAATTGAATTTCATTAAATTATTTATACATAATCGAGTTTTTGGTTATATCGATAGATTCTATCCACGTGTTTTTCAAGTTATATACATATATATATATAAAACATATATATACATATATAAATATATATGTATATATATATATATATATATNATATATATATATGTATTAATAAACAAACGAAATTGCTAAATAATATTCCAATTAAACTGCAATTTCAAGTACGTCGTATGATTTCTTTTATTATACGTGTTACAAAATTTTACAATAATTTCAACTAAATTGAATATTTTTTTCCTAGAATTAATTTCCATTCTTTTCTTTCGTTGTACGTTCAACGAGTTTGTCGAGCTTGTCTGTGAAACAAACAAAATACTTGAAGCCAATTATGCACGGTCAGAACAGCCAGTAAAATTTCATCGCGTTTTACATGAAGTCCATCCAAAAACATTTTCACGCAGAATACTATGAGTTCCACGATAATCACGCATAATTGCATCAAAAGCCAGGGCGTATGCAACATTGGATATTCCTGAAAAATATATAATTACATTCGAAAAAATTATGTTTAACTGGAAGATAATCGTCTTCGAATCGCTCACTGTAATTGCACCAAGCATGATTAAAGTGTAGTGCTCTATTCCCAGAATCGAAGTCATTAATTTTAGATCCCTCTCCACGTCCAAAGGGACCACTAAAGGGGAGAAGAATTAATTTGTTTTTTTTTTTTTTTTTTTTGGTTNTTTTTTTTTTTTTTTTGGTTCTCTCTCTTTCTCTCTCTCTAATCTGAAACGGAATTTAACGTACCGGCCTCGTTGTTTCTCGTTTGCGAGGGTGATCTGATCGGTAACTTGCAATTAATTATTCTGACGATATCAAACGCTGTAATCATCTATCGAATTAAACAAATTTAAATCAAATGGAAATTTTCTTTCTCCATATTTGCATTATAACAAAGGTTGAGGAGAGATCGAATTCTCTCGATGAATCGAATTTTATAATGTTACAAATTCTCGAATCCTCATCTTCGTTTTGACAGATGGAACGGATTCGCGAACTCTGGTGTTCTATTATGCAGAAACAATTAAGGAATATTACGATCGACTAACGGTCCCAATGAGGCCGAGTATGATCACGTAGATCGAGTTTCCCATGATGTAATGGTCGCATAGTGTGCACGCCAGTTGTCCAATTTGCTGAAAAATTATCAAATAAATCATCCAATTTTCAATATCCTCTCGCTCTCGTTAAAAATTCTTAAATTACTAACTAAGGATACTCCGCTAGGTTCGTTAATCTTTCGTCTACATCGAAATTTCATAGTTTATCCCCCTCGAATTTTACCTCGAATTTAATAACCAACAAGAGAACGATGGTGATCACGCCTCGTATTTCGTACTTTCTTCGGGAAAGGTGTGCGAATTTATCAATTTAGATCACGTGACACGTCTTAATTTCGACAATTCGTAATTGTTTCGAGAAAGCTCCCTTACGATTCGACCATTCATATATATATATATGTATATATTATCTCATTTGAGTAACGGTGATGAACGTTAACGACGTTGAACACGCGTGCACACACAGGCGAGTACACGTGTGTGCGCGTGTTCGCATACTCACCGAATTTTTGTTTGCGAGCACCGTTTTCAGACTGGAAAAAACGGAACGTTTGCGACGACGTGCCATGTTTCAAGCCCTCGTTGAATTCTCATAGCCGCGAGTTAGTCTCTCGGGCAAATTTTTCCCACCCGAAAATATATTCCACCGAAATTTTCTTCCAAGGTTATACAGTTTACACCTTATAATTTCCATTCAATAATCTTTGCTTTATGAACAATTTGAATAACGTCGTGGATATTGCGTTTCACTTCAAGGAGTCTAGCCTGTATCTCTTTCCATCTCCAGATCGAGGAAAAAAAAACGAAAATTATCACACGATTAACATGTATTCCGATAAAATTGAATCGACGACGGGCTTAGAAGTAAGTCCTCTTCCTTCTTCACTCGATCCGATAGATTCCGGTAATCGAGATTTCCGGAAAATAATCTTCCTATTATCGGGACTGGTTAAAACGATTGGATCGTCGTCGTTTTCCAGATGAACGATCGCGATGAATTTCTAACGAGAAAATTCAAAACGGATCAAATTTCGATAGAGAAGATGACGAAAGAGGAATTCGATTTTGCGAAGAGCACCGAAAGTGAGATATTGAAAATTTTTCAAGCTCTATTGTTATCCATATGTATGTTGCTTTTGAGTTATCACAGCGTTCGTTATGGCCGAACCGAGTACAGTATCTTGGAAAATGGTGAAATCACCGAGGGTTATGCTCATAAGGCTGTGGTCACGTTGAGTTTAGGTTATTCCACACCCTACGCGATCGTCTCTTTCCTGGCAATCGGCATGCTTGCTTACTCTTTGATCTCGGTGAGAAATATAGATATATATATATATAACAATTTGTTGTTCCCTTCTATTATCGTATTAAATATACAATCGTTAAATATTGTAGAAAAATCCACGTTGGAGTATTCCATCTATAGTACTTTATCTTGCCGACCTGGTTTGCAGTATCAGTGGCGCCATCGTCGCAATTTGGTTATTTTTCTCTCATTTCCCATTCGTAACAGCCTTGTCTTACACGTTAGGAACGATTTTGCTAATACGTACGTTTTTACCATTCACCGTCTATATTTTCTCTAATCTCTTAATTTTTATCATTAATTTTACGTTCGCTTATTATTATATTGATGAACGAATTTTTAAATTTTACCATTTAGTTGGAGAAATTTGGATGTGGCTAGGCGTCCTTCGATTGTACGAGCAAAGAACTTTCAAATGAACTTTTCGATCGATCAACGACGATTGACGGGAGAAGCTAAAAAAGAAAGAAAGAAAGAAAAAAAAAAAAAACGAGTGGACGACACGTTTTGTTTAAAATTATATTTTATGAGCTACATGTGTACAGTTTCGTAATAAAATACATATATCAGTCGTCACGTGAGATGCATTAATATACTCGAATAAACTGTAGGACAGTTTAAAGCATCCGTTGGACACTTTGGTCTCGAGTTGAGAATCCGAATTTCGGGACAGTAATATAACCTACGAGAGAAATATATGAAATATTATTTCTTAAATATATATAGCCAACATTTCTTTTTTTTTTTTTTTAATCTTCAAAATATTCTTGAATTCGAAATTTTTGATCTTCAAAATCTACCTTGGACAGTATTTTTCCACCGCTTCTCTCAACGTGTGTTTTCCGTTGTGATGATTTTTCGATATTTCTTGGACAACGAATCCCATGAAAGCTTGACACGGTACTCCTGTCAATTGTATATCGTTTTCTGGCTCGATGGTTGCTAGTTTGTCCGGCAAACATTCTTCTTTATTGTTACTGGGGAAACGGAGAAAAGTGGGAAAGTAAAAATATCATAAACATATCGCGTGTCGTCGCGAATTTACTTATTTCGAATTTCCCTCTCACTTGCAAAGAAAACTTTTCACAAAGTCTAAACTGCAGAACATGTTCGGTTTAAGCGCAACACCAGGAACGCTCCAAAGCAATTGCGCCTTGGCAGCGATCTCGAGAACTTCGTCACCCAATTTTTTCGCAACTTTCGACAGTTTCGAACTGGAAAGAAAAAATACGTTCGAAAGAATCAATATGATCAAAATAACAAGTATTTTTATTCGATTCAACTTCGACTCACCCTTTGAAGAATTTATCGATCGACACATTGATGTTCCTTATATTTTCGTTTCCAGCCACCAGTCGTTGCCTAAGCCTATCCTCTGCACTCAATATCGGGGAACGGGTATAATTATTCGAGTCGTTCGATCTAGATTCCAGCTTCGTTCTATCGATGCTCGAACGATTCGAGCTTTCCTTGTTAGGTTCATCCCTCATTAAATTTATCAGATATATCTACGGTATATAAATATTAGAGATTTATTTTCTCACTCTTATCTTTCTTATATAAGAAATTTCAAATTTCAATATATATTCGATACATTGAATTCTGGGTGCTTTCTAGCCGCGGTCTCGATGTAACAATAATCGGTCGTAGACCAGTTCTGGTTATCCAATTTGATAAAATACGCGTTGGACGATGCTCCAACTTCCAGGATTGAGATATCTTCGAGTCTATAAAATTTTAATCGAACGGTTAGAAGAATTTTGATTCCAACGATCGTTCAACGAGATCATTTCGTTTTGCATACGAAAATCGTTTTCGTGGACACCTGTTACCGACAACGGTGGGCACGCAGATGGCCACCGTGACGAAGATCAAGAACACCACGCTTCCTATGATCAGACAAGCTGCCAGGAACGCGAAGAATAGATCTGCTGGCCATTTTCGTAGTTGATTCACTACGCCTTTGATTATCGGTGTCTCGGTCGGTAGGTCTGTGAATCTGGCAAACTTGTCGCCATTATTGTCCGGGTAGAGAAGTGAAACGTCTTCTCCAAAGGGATCTGTACAGTTTTTCGATAAATTCCACGATATGATGAAGTGTTTCACACAGATTCATTCAATTTTTTCATTTTACCTTTAAATTAATTCGATTCCACGAGAACAGAGATTCAGATAAGCTTTATCATCGATACAACATGTTTCCTTTTAATATCGCTTAATCTCGCGCGAGACATCGAGAAGAATTTTAATTTTAATTTCGAGTCAAACGCGTTTAAGTTAGGAAAAAAAAAACTTCTTTTCGTGTAAATTAAAAAAAAAAAAAAAAAAAAAGAAAACATGACAATGATCGTGTACACGATTGACAAAGAAATACCAATACCAAATGCACAATTTCCATTCGTCAATTATTGTTTTTTTTTTTTTTTTTTAACTCGCGGTGAACTTTAAACCAGTCTCGTCGGTAAATCGTCTCGAGACGAGATCCAATCCGGCGTAAAGTCTGATTACTCGAGGAGAGTGGAGAAAATTGGCGGCGTGGTTTCGAATCAAAAGGGGGGAAATGAAAAGTCGAGTAATAATAACGAGTTTTCAATCTTCTCTTCGATCACTTACCCTTCGTGTACGGCATAATGTCGATACTTTCACACTGTTAACGTCGTTCTCGTCTTCGGCCGTTTATGCAGTTAGTTCCGTTCGCCAACTCAGCATTTCGCAATAATTGGCCGCATTTAAATTGAGTCACGACGAATTGCCAGATTACGGAGGTGGGCTACGTCGTACCGTTGGCATAATGTTCAAAGTGGAGCATCGAAACGCGTTTTGACCGACGAAATCGCGCGAAATGGGGATATTCGCGTGGTAGAATCCGACGACGAAGGTTATCGTTTAAATATCGCTCGCTTGTTTCTCGATACGTTGAACTCGATCGTCATATGCGAAACTCACAATTCACCCTATTGATTTCTATTTTTGTAAATTAGAAAATAGTACACACATATATATATATATATATATATATATATATATATATATATACATACAGAATATACATACAGATATATATACATATATACATATATATCTTAAGGTCAATTTTTAAAGGCCAGAATGAACGCAAAAGTTAATGCTTCAGACGAGAAACGTCTGATTGAGTCTTATTTATCGAGTTGAAATTCAATTGCTCGAATCGTTCGTAACTTGATAAACATTTTGCAGCATTCGTTTGAATGTATTAATATTCCGTATGAAGATCGCACAAAAGGGGGAAGGAAATTGTACACGCGTGAAAAATTATACGATGAAATATACTATGTTTCGCACTTGAAATTCTATACCTGTGACGATATTTACAAGTATCTCATAATCCAAAGGATTATTTCCATTTCGTCGAAAATAATTATCCAACGTTCGTCTCTCGGGGGAAGAAATTATGGAATTACGTTTTCCGTTTAGATTTCGAAATTGTCTTTATTACACACAAATAACATTTTCACAATTTACTCTAGAAGTCACGATGGCAGGTATCCATGTCCCTGGAGAAAGCTCGGGGCTATCGTTTCGGACCCGGAGTTTTCTCCGCCCAGTCTGTCTATAAATACGTCTAAATATCTGATCACGGCTCGTCCTCGTGGATCGAATCGAAGACGTAGATCGTCCAATCAATTTTCACGATCGATGCGAGTGTCTTTTATTGTAAAACGTATTTCTATATTCGTATGTGTACGTACTATTGTTGTAATAGTAAAAGAATAGAGGCAATAAATATTAACGGCGCTATTATATATATTTATCTTCGACGGTGAAAGCTCAACGTTGCCTTCTTCCTCTTCAGAGGTAGAAAGTAAAGTAAAGGCACTTCTTTCTCTTCGTTTGTAACGAGACGGACTACTTTTCAACTAATTCGAGGTATTTGGCGCGTAGAATTTTCGAATTGGCGCGAATTTCTCTTCTCCACTTCTCGATCTTTTTCTAATTTTATCTATATAGATCATTTTTACAGAGGGGATTCAACAGAGGAGAATCGAACGGTATCGATGAATGTTTATTTCATTATTGATTTGCTCGATCATAAGGATGCATGGACGTGTAACCAATGACTTCAGTCAGAGACATCGTTGATTTGATACGTTTGTACGTCTTTAAATTTGCAAAAATATATATTTTTTTTTCTCTTGCGCTTACGCGATTTTATATATATGTGTGTGTGTGTGTATACCTACATCTAACGAGTATGCCGACTTTAAATGCTTAAACTTAATTGAAACTTTTTTCGTCGTCATTTGTACAAATTTTGCGAATATCTCTAAATTATTTATAATATGGACAGTAACTCTAACGAAGCCTTGTTCGAAAGCCTTGTCATTTAAATTATTGTCAATTACATTCACTTCTAAAGGATTAATTTCACTAAAAATTAGATGGAAACGAGCGAAAGAAACGATTCGATCGATTCCTTCTTTTCGATCCTTACGTTATTACGGAAGCTTCGCGGTAACCGACCTGCGGTTCATTTCAATGTATCATTTACACAATCGATGTAAAATAGCGAATCAGAAAATAATTGTGCGTTATCCTCTACTTAATTTACTTAATCCATATATAATCGTATATATATATATATAAATTCGCTTACATAGTATAGTTTGGAAAAATTAACTACGCGTGTTGAACGAACGATATAAACGAAATACACTTTTCCCTCCCCTTCACTTTTCCAACCCTCGATCACGAATCCCTCGTTAAACGAATCGTTAAACTAAAAAAAAAAAAAAAAAAAAAAAAAAAAAAAAGAAGAAAGAACGTTCTTTTCTCGGAAGAGAAAAGAATCCAAGAGACAAAAAAAATACCAGGCAGTATATACCAACTAATTTAAACATCTTTCCAATTTTCCAATTGAATCGAATCCGGTGAGAGTTGGAACCAAGCTCATCATCTCGAACACTACTTCTACTTCCCGTTTTCCAAGAAACGAAAAACCCTGAAAGTTTTTTCGGTTGCGACACGATTACAACCGACGCTGGAGATCGATGGAACCCGCTTTTTCCCCCCGTCAGACGCTCGTGTAGGAGATCGGCTGTTTCCTCTCGCCGTATCCACGAGCATCGCCGTCGTTCGCTGGATTCTCGCTGTCCAACGAGTCGCTGTTGTCGCTGTTGGGCCGCGACACCCCGAGGACCTCGTTCACGTCCTGGAGCTGCGCGTTCTCGTAGCTCCTTCTGTTCCTCGCGATCACGGGGGACCCGTTGGGAAGTTGCTTCCTCCCGTACTCCGGGCTTGAATTCCACTGCGCGGAAGCCTCGTAGAAGCCTGACTCAGGCGACGCGTTCGACACGGGTGGAACGGGCGATTGTCCGCCCTTCGAACGGGGCGACAGATTGGGGTCGGAGAGGGACGTTCCGCACGCCTCGTTTAACATGTCGCGTCGAACTCCGGAGGCCGAACGTTTCGACGATTTCTCGATCTCGATCATCAATCTGTCGTCGTTCGAGTTCAGCCTTCTCCTGGTTTCCGGCTCCGCCGGAATCTCTTTCGACTGCCCCTTCGGCCAGATCATCCTTCTCCCCCCGTTCGAACACTCGCCCGTCTGACGTTTCGCGAAACTCTCTTTGCCCCCAGCCTCTTTGCTCGCGTCTATGGGTATCAACAGATACTTCCTGGACCCGTGCAAGTTCCTCCTGGATCCATCCAACGATCTCTTGTCCTCTTCCAAACACCCTCGCAGGATATTCCTGTGGTAGAGGCTCCTCTTGGAGCTGTTCAAAGATCTTCTCTCCTCGTCGAGGAGGGGAGGGGGTTTGGCGGCCGAGCTCCTTCGATTGGCCGACGACTTGAACAGCAACAACGGGCTTCCCTCCCTCGACGCTTCCGGCTCTTCGAAGATGATCTCTCGACTGTTCTTCAAGATCTCCTTGTTCACGGCGTCTGGCAGGTGTTGCAGATCGATCTCGCCCATCACCTGGATACCGTCGGGATCCAGATCGAGGATCTTGAAGTGGGGATTCTCGTTTCGGTGAGGGATCGCCACAGGCGGGCCGTGATAGTTCGAATCTCTGTAAGCGTTTCGACTGGTGGTGGTCGCCTCGTCGGCGCTTGTCTCGCTTCTGCCACCGTCCAAGTAGTTGAGATGATGATGATTCGGATGATGGTGATGATGCTGATGATGATGACTCGTCGCACGATGACCGTAATGGCTCTCTTGACAGGACTCCGTTAAGAAATCCTCATCGATTATTACCGTACCTGGAAAACTTCTGCTTAGAGAATATCCAACTTCGATCCCCTTCCATCGAACGAATATATATATATATGTATTTTTATTTCTTTTTTTTTTTTTTCCATCGCGAACGGGACAAATTTGAACGGTTAATCGTTCCGATAAGACGCGAGGAATGCATGACTTCGACTCTAATCTCAGAATTATTTCAATAACAAGCAACGAATACCGGTTACGCTTACCGGAAGATGATTTAGCGTATGTATTTCTCTCTACCCTTTTGTTTACCCACCGACAACCATTCCGTGTCCATTTTTTCGCGAAACGAGTCAGAACGGCACGAGATAGACGGACAACACGAGACAGGCAGACACAGAAGCGCAGATCTTCGAGAAACTCGACAGAGATAAGACAACTCTTCCCGCTAAACTTCGAATTGATTCGTTCGAATTCCCTTCGTAGAATCTTTGGTGTTTGCCTTGGAAAGTCGAATTGATGGATCTATTCACGCGTATTTTTCCCCTCTGTCTGCTTCCTCTCTCTCTCTTTCTCTCTCTCTCTCTCTCTCTCTCTCTATTTTCCAGTTCGAACGATCGAGGCACGGATCCCGTAGATCCTAGGCCCCCGAGTTTTCGTCGATCCATGGAATGTCGATCCGAAGTTTCGGCGATCCGTGCGAAGAGTGTCCTTGAGAGGCAAGGAACTCCGGGGCGTCCGATTGGTGGTCGGTGGTCAATATCACAGGCGCGGATTTCGGCTCGCTAGGAATTTTCCTCAGGCCTCCATCTACGGTTACACACCAGCACCAAAACAGTGTGAGAGAGGGAGGGAACACGAAGGAAGGGACGAGAATCCCGTTCCCAGAAACTTGGTGCGGAAACTTCGTGCGTTTGGCGTGCAAAAAGAAGTTTGCTTGTCGATGGAGAAGAGAAGAGAGAGGGGAAGCGAGGCGAGAAGCGAAGCGGCGGCGGCAAGCTTTCGAGCGGGAGAGGAGAAGGAGAAGGAGAAGGAGGAGGAGGAGGAGGAGGAGGAAGCGAGAAAAGAGGACGCGGCCTCTCGTTGGGTATCGATTAGTTTGATTCGCGTGTTCATCCCAATTAACGAAACGCGCTCGACCTTGTCGTATCGTTAGTGCTTGTTTCGCGTGTTATCGAGCTCGATGCAAATTTTTAATTACACAGGGTATACTCCGCTCTGGTGAAAAATTGACGATTGCTTTGCGACGCTGTGTTGCGTGTGTTTGCGCGCTCGTGCGTGACGATTCCCGTTCTTTCATACGGAGCAAGAATCGGAAAGATGATGGATTGATCGGAGATCGGGGATGCAAAGAGTCGGCCAATTCTAACTCTATCCAACTAAACTAAAATTCTCTATTCTAAAATGCGAAATATATAAATATATATATATATATATACACGTGCATCCGCTTTGGATACCGAGGATATATACCCTCTCGCTTACCGTTCCCGTGACGAAGCTCCTCCTGGGCCTTGTAAAATTCGGCGAGCTCCCTGCCCGAGCACAGAGGGGTGCCCACCTGAGTGGTGCTGTTGAACAACGAGTAATCCACCTCGTAGCCCTGCCTCTCCTTCGAGTACATGACCATAGGCTCGAACCTGTAACCCCACAGGATCTCCTGGGGCAGGTAGCTCGATCTCGCCTGGGTGGTTTGCCCGGTCGACTCTATCGTTCCCTCGAGGATGGCCACGATCTCGAACCTTTCCGTCAGCATGTCCTCCGCGGACATGTTGTAGAACGGGGACTCCTCGTTTATCCTGTGGACGATCGTTGTCGGCCATATGAAGAACAGGTTCCCGTTCTGCCCGTCCGTCCCCACCGCCAATTCCTGTTGATTCTGCGACAACACCTCCCCCTCCTTCGTCGTCCTCGACCTTATCAGCTGCGCCCTGATCGCTGCCCCGATTATGTGACTCTTCCTCATGTCGCCCACCCGAAACATGAGGCACAGCTCGCCGTCCCTCTGACAGATGACCGCGTTCCTCGAGAACAGCAACGTTTGAGTCCTCTGCTTCGGCCTGCTCATCTTAGCGAACACTATGCCCACCATGAACGCCTGGATCATCACGCCCACGATGCTCTGGATGCACATGACGAAGATCGCCTCCGGGCACTCCTCGGTCGTGCCACGGCTCCCGTAACCGATCGTGTGCTGGGTCTCGATGCTGAACAGGAAGCAGCTCGTGAACGAGAATATGTTGTTCACGCAAGGCGTCCAGTTGTTCTCGATCTGGTAGGGCGGCAGGTGGCGCTCCTCGAAGTCGCCGTGGCTGAACGCGATCAGCCACCAGATCACGGCGAATCCCAGCCACGAGAGGACGAAGCTCAGGCTGAAGCAGAGCAACATCCATCGCCATTGGGTGTCCACCAGGGTCGTGAAGATGTCTCGTAGGAAGCGCAGGGAACGTCGAGAGATACGGGACTGGAGGACGTTGCAGTCCCCGTTCTTCAGCACGGCTCGACGACGTAGCTTTCGCGTTGGCCATGCCCGGTACCGACTCCTGCAAAGCAATCACAGAAATCGCGCCATTCCGTCAATTTTCAAGATTTTCAAGAGAAATCGTTGGAAATTTTTTTTTTTTTTTTTTCGATTTTTTAGAACGGTCTTTCCGATCCTTTCGTTCTTACAATGCTCGAAAAAGTTTACGTTCGCGACGCGAGGGATATCCGTGCGAAATTTAAAACTCGTCGAGGAGAGTTTTTTAAATAGATTTTACGCGATTTTAGATTCGCGATTCATTGGTTCAAAACGATAGATCGAAATTGATCGCGCTTCTTTTCTTATCTTTTCTTTTCTTTTTTTTTTTTTTTTTCTAACGATAATCAATCTCGAGTTTCCGCGAAAACAACGAAGATCACGGCGTTGGATAATGACGTCGAAAGATTCCACGAAAGATTCTTCGGATTGTTACAGGTGCGAAATAAATCATCGACGTAGAACCGAATCTCGAACGTTTCGATCGCGACATCTAATTATGCTGTACATAATATTTCTCTCTCTCTCTCTCGCACAACAACAGACGGAATAAATTATTTCTCGGAACGAGAAGTGCGGAGACGTGAGATCGCGCTACGAAATTGTCGCCCAAGGCCTCGTCGACTTTTGTACACACGTTTCTTAACTTAATTTGAATCTGTCGCGGATTTGAATAACAAATTTCGTACACCGGTATTGTTGTTTTCCGCTCTCGTTCTTCTCTCCTTATTCGAACATCACGAACCACGGACTCGTTATGAAAATTCTCCTTAATACGCGAGATTTGCGCGTGAGACCGGCGAATAGATTTGTAAATCGTTATTTTCTCTGCAATACGCGAAATGCACACTCCTACCGGGGACACGAATATTTTTATTCCGGTAAGCGGATAAACGTGTACACACGTATACGGCGATGATGGAAAATTTTATGGCCTATGCGTTCGTAGCGTGTACATTCCATTTTCGAAAATAAATGGGGATTACGCTTTTTTTCTCTCTTTCTCTTCCTTTCTTTCTTTCTTTCTTTTTATTTTTTTTTTTTTTTATCGAGAATAAAATACTCACGATGGATTTCTCCGCATTTTACGACATCTCGAATCACGAATCTTTCCATGACAAACCTCGACTTGATATTTCCGGTGAATTATCTCTTTCCAGAAACTTTCGACTCATCGATTCATCGATGATTAGTTGGTTCGTTTAAATTAGTTTAATTTCGCCGAATCTCCGTTTCCCCCGTTTTTACGACCGTTCCCTCGTAACTCGAAACGACGAGTTTCTTTTTACGACGAGCAAAAATGATTCCAACCCGTGTTTCCAACGGGACACGTGCGATTTGTTTTATCGCCGAGTACACTGTTGCCACTTGCTTTCGATTCTTCCGTCCTCATCGAGGGAAACACTTCGAAACACGTCGAATCCAACGATGATAAATTAATCGCGAAATCGCGATTCGATCGATATACCGATACGATCGATCTCGAGGAAAAAAAGATGTTGAGAAAAGGACGGAGAATCGCGTTGAGGAGAGAACGAGAGCACGGCGCGTGGTATAGAGAATATCGCCTCGGCCAGTTCGATGATCCGTCTGGAGACCTTCGCGCTCGCCACCCTTTCATACTCGCCAGAAGGAAGTCGCCATTTTGACTCCGACTACGATAACCGTAGCAACTGTTATCTACCAATTTATTTATTGCCACGCGTGAATCAATCGGTGATTCGCCGACACGCGACGACGCGGACTCCTCTCGTTTTTCTAAAACGTCTCTCGTTCAAACCGGATCGACAGGATTTCACCTAAAATTTGGCAAAATTTTATTTGTTCGGAAAAAAGAAAAAAAAAAATATGTGCGACGAATTCGATTTCGATTTCCATTCTCATGCACGCGCGCAGAACGAACGTTGGATCTTCGTTGAACGTGATATTACACGACCTCGAATAATTCGTCGGTTATCGGTTGATGTTATGTTCTACTGTTATCGAGAATGATAACGCTAGTTCACAACAAAGGCGATTTTTTTTTTAATTTTTATATTAAATGAAAAGAGAGGAAGAGAGAAAGAGAAAGAGAATAGATAGGAATTAAAAAATTGAAATATCGAGAGAGTACTTTAACGGGCTATTTGAAATTCTTTTCTTTCAAAATATCCCCAGAATATCGCAAGAATGCTCGTTAAATTAACACCCACGAAACATGACAGTATTCCACGCGCGAAAAAATTACACGAGAGACGCGTATGCGAATTTATCAAGCGTTTTTTTTCAAGTAATCGTTTCCTCGTTATATCAACGAAACGTGGAGGGAGACGTTTTAAAAATATAATCGCGTATCGAGTTAAATTGATATATAAAAATAACGAGCAGGCAAAGGAGCAGAGGATTAGAAAAAAATATATATATAATATTCGTTCTTAATTTCTGTCGTAGAATAACTAAACTAAATTCTTCGCTTATCGATAATCGTGCGCGATTCTCATTGAAATTTTACCTGCTTCTGAAAGAAGAATTCGAACTCTTCTGCGCTTTTACTATAACGGGTGCGGGTTGGGTCAACGATGCCAACAATTTTTCCTTCTCCTCCATGTCCGGCGAGGACGACTTCGAAATTGGATCTTTCGCAACGTTCCCATTCATTTCTGCTTCTTCTTTTTTCTCTCTTCCTTTTTTTTTTTTTTTACCACGATTCGCTCGATTTTTTGGAGAAAAGAAATATACGATCTCAACGATGATTTCCCGCTATATATTCCTCATGCTTTTCCTCGAAAAATAATAAAGTTTCCCTCGACAAATTTCTAGCTCGAATGTATCTCGATTGTATACGTGTGTATAACGATCGTGAGAGATATCGACGCGATGCACCATGCAATCGCAATCCCTCGTTTCTTATCGGTAAGGATCAATGGTTTAAGGATTTTTTTTTTTTTTGTTTCCTCTGTGCAAAGAGTTTCCCCTCGTAACACAGCGATCTTAACGTTTTCGCGCGATTCGTAGATAACGGACAACTTGTTTAATTTATCGACGCGCGAAAGAATTTCTACACACGATCGTACGCGTTTCGTAAATACGGAAATTCTTAATAAATTTTCGTTTCCCAGACAGATAACCTGAATAATCTGTTATTTCCTCTTTTTTTTTTTTAAACTCGATTCTTTAAAAACTCGACGATCGTAAATATATCTCTCTCACGCAGAAGAGAAATAATAATTGCAAAATAAATTCGTCGAAAAGAAAAAAAAAAAATCAGACACACCGATTATTTCCTTTAATTACACGCGTTCCTCCGTGAGTCTTTCACTTTTTCGTCGATCTTCGTTTGTTAATAATTATTAAAAAGTTATTAAAAAAAAAAAAATTTCTCCTTCCCTCTTTCTTTTCTCTTCTTTTTATTTCGCGTGTTAGTTTCGTCGCTTCAAATGAACACAACCGGAGGAAATTCACTATCGAAACTCTCACTTCTCCTCTTCCTTTCCTAAATCCATCGATCCAATTTGTCTTCGATCGTTCGTTTCGTCGTTCTTCTCTCTTTAAAGTGTCACTTTTTTTTTTCTTTCTTTTTCAAGAAATCCTTTCCCTTTCCTATCGTACGTCCATTCTAAAATTTCGTTTCATCTCTTCGCTCTCCTCCGCTCTTCTTTCCGTTCTATCCGTTTGAGAAAAGCCGAAGTGGGGAGCCGAATGAAAGAATGAAAACCAAAACTTGCGTTGGATGAATAGGTTGATGGTGGAGTATCTACTGATGTACGAGCAATGATGTAGGACGTCTTATACGAGCCAATACCTGGCCACCGGTCTCCACTTATCAGCTACTAACAATAACGTTTGTTCATTTCATTTGCGAGAAAATGGACTGATTACGTCACGCGTAATGCTTCCTTCATCGGCCTGTTTTCATACTCTTTTAATATCGATCGTAATATCCACGCTTTTCCTCCGCTTCACCTCCTTTTCCTCCTTCTCATCTCAAAGAATCCACGCACAATCCTTTCTCACTCTCCGCACGAATATATTCCCCCCACAAATTTTTTCTCCCGCTTTCTCCTTTCTTTTTCTCTTTTCTAAACTCATGGAACAATTAAAAAAAAAAAAAAAAGAAAAAAAAAACCAAGGATTTTTTTACCTTAACAACAACTATATCCACGATCTCTTCTTAGACTAGCGGTCACTCATCAGGAACTTTTTTTTTTTTTTCGAATCGACACAGCGTTTGGAAACCTCGGATCGAAAATCACCGTTCTTATAGTATCGCGAGCCACCTCGCGATTCGTCGATGGGACATTAAATGCCTCTGCTATCTGCCTCCGTTCTTTTTAATTGCAAAAGCGGGCGGGGAAAGAAGAAAAAAAGAAAAAAAGAAAAAAGAATCTTTTCGAAGAAATAGAGGAAAACAAGATTCACGTGATACACTTGTCACCCTGAATTCGCACTATCTGTGTATTCTCGTCGTCGACGAGGAGGTGCGCCGCTCGGTTTCACCGATAACGGTTCCCCGCTTCATCGCGATCTTTCCGATCTTTCACCGATCTCGTACCGCTTCGAACCGTCGAAAGTCCCTGCGGCCACGTCTTATCAACGGCCAGCCATCTCCTTATCGTTGCACGCACGCTCGAAATCGCTGATCGCGGCCGAAAGCGAGCCGAAAGCGGGATCCTTCGCTTTGCGAAAGCGAATATTTCTGCGCTCGATTCGCAGGGCAGAAATTAGGCATTATCGAGCGATCGATAATTGCCTTCTTTTATCGATCACGCCGACTCGATCGCTCCAACGAGCAAAAATCGTCCTTTTTCGAGATAAGCGGTCTTGTTTGTTTCCGATAGGGAGAACCAACGGATTTCCAGATTGTTCTTTCGCCAATTTCTGTATACCTTGGATCGATATATTCCGACAATTCACTCGATACGGAGCAGTATAGATATATATTTGGTAATAATAAAAAATTATTAGACGGATATTCGGTAGCGCGAGATATGGAAAGTCGTATAGTAGAGTCAATTTGCACACTTTATCTATATCGTATTACTTAGTATTAGTTTCGTGGATACTCGAATACGTGTTTCGTTACGTTTGCTCGGGTATCAAAGCCACGTATTATGATTTATCTCGAACGATTTATCTTTTCGCCGAGTCTCTCTCTCTCTCTCTCTCTCTCTCTCTCTCTTGCTGATTTATCAAGCTTGGGAAACCTTGATTTTACGATCGAAAAAGTGACGTTTCGAAAAAAAAGTAAAAAAATGGCGAATTTGATCAGACGAGAATCTTTATTCCATTCTCTTCGATTTCGTGGATCGATTCTCCTCCTCCTATGGGAAAAATGTTCTCCGTCCAAAGTATTCGGGTAGCGTCGTCGTCGAAAGAGATTGAAGCCGGAAAGGGTCGATCAACACCGGTAAACGTTGAATCGCATTAGCTGTTAGTAATTTATTCGCATTATAATGGCGCTATCCCATAGCAGAAGAGGTCGTATCGTTTGTAGGCGTCAATTGAGAACGATATTAATTCTCGAGAGGAGCGACATGCTCGAAAGCATGGCCTCACGTGTGTTTGCACAACTATAACTCGCGTTTACGTCTATTCTTCTATTTCCACTCCGTTCTTTTTTTCTTTTTTTTTTTTTTCATAAAAACACGTCCAACCATTTTCATCCTCGAATGCCGTAAAAATTCTCGCGAATTATCCAATTATTCGTTTGAATTGGCGGTGTAACACGTTCCCCGCAGGCAGTTTAAAAACATCGTGAAACATGACGTTCCGTGACTTTAAATGGACGGTGGAAAAAAAGAAGAAGAAGAAGAAGAAGAAGAAGAAGAAGAAAAATTCATTAAGCTTCCCAGCGATGACGACCGATTGCATGCAAATCGAGTCTTCGAACAGGTTTCCGTATCGATCACATGGAAAATCTCGTTCTGCTCGTATGACTGCCATTGTCATGCTTGATTAATTGCTTGCAACGTAATACGTGATAATCCCGACTCGACATATAAATTTATAAAATAGAAGGAGAAAAGTACTTAAAAAAACAAGTTCCACGAATGCATACATAATTGAAATTCATCAACGAATATTTTTAAAACAATCTCATTTATACACGTGTCGTGAATATATATATATATGAATATATCATACGAAGTATATTTTAAAGAAAAAAAAAATAAAGATAGATACCTATTATACTTTCTTTCAGAAAGAAAGAAAGAAAGAAAGAAAGAAAGAAAGAAAGAAAAAGAAAAGGTATATATATTCTACCTCTTTGAAGAAAACCAACCAGCAGTCTCGTTTGTCGCGATATTTGCACGATCGATGCGCAACGAATCTCGTCCTTCTTCCGTTCGAGACGCTCGATCTCCCCTGACACGACATCAGCTGCCCACTTCCGGTTATCGCCACTCACCTTTCCCCGACGTTTAAAACGGATCAAAAGCGACGCATCAATATGATCGGGCGCGTTAAAGCGTACTGTAGGTCGAGCCTCTTATTGCGAGCTGTCCAACCGTACCGTCCACGGCTTCGATAACGAGCTTTTAATTAAACTAACGAGATCGAACGAGCCACCAGTTCCTCGCTCGGCCTATAAGATTTTTCCTTTTCGACGATCGTCCACCGAGACAGGAACATTCTTTTCTCTCTCTCTCTTTTCTTTTTTCTTTTTTTCTTTTTAGTTTTTTCTTTCACGCAAAATTTCAAAAAATTCGAAGAAACGCGAGCGAGAAGAGTGAATTTATTTTTCGAGCGAGTTGATCACGATATTAACGAGATTGGTCGAATCGACGAGCTGGATGGGAACGAAATTCGAGATTGTTGCTTCGAAAATTTCGAAAATTTTTAAGCGGATCTTCCAAGATTGTACGAGCTTTCCTCTCTATATCGAATAACGCGATTACCAACGATTTCTTTTCTGTATTCGCGGGAATATCGATTACCTACTATTATCTGTTGCATCTTTGATCCGTGTCCGTACAGGATTAGTCGAGGTATAATAATTGGATTATTGGTTTAACGTTCGATATCTGTCTTCTATCTGGTTAGATAAATACTTATCTATTTATTATCGTCCGCAGTGATTAATCGAGTAATAACACTCGATACTCGTGCATTCTTTCGTGGAATTTTTTTCTTTTCGTGGAATTATTTCGTCGCAAAATTCATCGAATCGAGGAAGCGTCTCAAACGTTTCTTCTTCAAAATTCAAATTGATTAATTCGCGTTTAACGCTGTACTCGGAAGGCATTACAATATGGAGAAGAATTCTGGAGGAGAATCGGCGAGATCCGCGATTTGAAGATCGTCGTTTCGTTCAGGAAACGGGAAATCCGATACACCGCGAGGAATCGTTACGAGTTCCCGCGATTAACTCTCTGGTTCCGCGATCACAGATTAATTCGGTGACCTTACGTGCTCCACGCAAGGTGAATTAACCTTGTACTGGTCAACGTTATCCGTGGGAATTAAAGAACGAGGGCCGTTCCTCGATTATTCATAATAACCAAATATTCATGTATTTAATAAATAAACCAAAGTTATTATTAATAAACCGAAGTTATTATCCTCGCCGCTATTCCAATTAAAGAATAGATGGCTGTTTTGTTCGAGTCAAGTATTTTCTTTGCCATAGAATTTCTGCCCCAAAGAAGGCTCGCGGAGAGAATCGAGGAATTAAGATTCCAGCGAAACGAAGAAATTCTCGAAGAAACCAATATTTTTCCATTCATCGATACGATACATATATATATATATAGAATTTTTCGTATAACAGGCGCCTAATTTTCTTTCCAGGGATATTTATTAACGTTTCTTCTCCACTTTCGACTCGTAAATATTTAAATATATTTTTCATTAACGAATTCCACGAACGTTCTCGATTAACGAGTTAACACGCCAAGGCTACGAGTGTTTTTCTTTCCGTTCCCATAAATTTTACAATTAATACGCGTAATACGCCTCTCAACCTTTTCGATAAACGACCATGATAGGTTGATAATAGGCTGAATTGAAATTGGAGACAGAAGGGTAAACACAGCGTGGCGTAAACATTGGACAGAGACACGAGGAAAATATATCGGGTCCCGTTCGCGTTAATAGGGCTACGCGATAAATTGCAGCTGGTGATCTATGATAGATGATTGACAAGTATCGCGACAAAATAAGTATTAGAATTACTTAGCTGTGTGTTTTTCAGTGATGAAACTGCCATGATAAATGACCGATTGAACGGTAAAAAACACGTTCGATCGGTGATTATACAAGACGCATATACGTATATACGTGTATATATATATATATATACACACGAATCAATTTTACCGATCCTGATCCCGATAACTCGTTCCAACGTTTGAACTTGGACAATTGCCCTTGAAATATATATATATACGTGTGTTCTTTTAATTCACGAGATAAATCGATATTTTTCCAATATTTTTGAATACACGGCCGGCGCCAGAAGGCTAGCTCGCGAATGGCTAGCTCAAACAAAAACGTAATCATCTTTTAGCCGAGAATCATCTTTCTAGAGAGATAGGCTACCTTGAGAATCGGCCACGTGATTCGTCTGCCGTTTCGTTCTATAATCGTCTCTCGATTACGTTCGTTTTTTCCAATTATCATCGACACGCTCACTCTTCTTTCCTACGCGTCGCAGAATAGATGTAACGCGCACCGTTTCGATCACTACGTAGAATACGATAATTTTATTTAACAATGTGTTCGCACGATGATCGTTTTATAATTATAACTTCGATTATAATTGTTATATGTTGGAATAGTTAGTCGAGTTAATCGTGGATGAAAAAGAGCGAGAGACTCTTCGAGACTCACCTGGTAGAATCCTGACGACCGACGCCACCGCCGATGCTGCTGCTCTGGGTGCTGACCCTGACCAGGGTGACGTACCTGGGCAGGCTGGACAGTGTTCCCGTGTTCCTCTGCTCCAGCAAGGGTGAGTCGGCCGTGTTCGGGTTCTCCTGCAGCTGTTGCTGCCTTCTATCCTCGTTATCCTTCTCCTCCTCCTCCTCGATGGTGCCAGGAAGACGGAACAGCTTCTGTGGCTCCTCCATGCCACCCGATTGCCACTCGCTTCACGCGTACGAATGAACCTCCATTGAAAATATCAAACTCATCCTCCCACTCGCCCTCCTACTTTTCTTTCTTTCTCTCCTCCCCCTCCTCCCTTGCCCCTCTCTCCCTCTTTTTCTTCCCTCCCTCTTTCCTTAATATTTACTCGTATCACCACAGATCTTTTTACCTTTCTTCTTTCCTTTTTCTCCGATTTCCAATCCAATTCTCGTTTCACTTTTCAGGTCTATTGTATCGTCCTTTTCTCCGTGAAAGAAAGAAAGAAAGAAAGAAAGAAAGAAAGAAAGAAAGAAAGAAAGAAAGGAAAAAAAAAAAAGAAGAAGAAATCAAATCAACTTTCGGAATCACGAACGGCGACGATGACTTTTTTTCGTCCAGGATGAATGAAGTCGGTGGAAGTGGCCACGCGACGATGACTCACGGCCGTTGGAGAGCAAAGTTCTGTTTTCTGCCATCGTTTCTTCGTTTCCTCTCACTTTCCTCCGGCATCCACACCGCCCTTCCGTTCGCGGAATCCCACCATTCCTCGTCCCTACGGCCGGCAATCGGTGTCACTGTTTAATCCACGTGTTTACGTGCGCTATTTCTTTTGTATCGTTCCCTTTTTTGTCTTTTCTTTTCTTCTCTTTTCTTTTTTTTATTTTTTCTTTTTCCTCTCCCCCCCCCCTTCCCTTCCCTATTTCGCCCTACGCGCGGTCTCATTGGTCGATCGATACGAAACGAACGGAGGTATAAGGGGGGTGAACAGGATGCCGATGAATTTGCGTCACGCTTAAGGCAAGGTTCCGGACGATGTGACGATGACGCGATACTTGTTTCCGGTTTCTAGAGAATTTTCAGGAATTATCGATCTTTTCTTTCCCCTTTTTTTTCTTTTTTCTTTTTTTTCACNTTTTTCACAAGTAATGTAATAATCGGTATTAATTTTAATGTAATAATTTTTTTCACAAGTAGTGTAATAATCGGTATGGCCAAAAATGCATGCGTGCGTTATCTTTTTTCCTTGATCCTTTTTCTTTCTAATCGCGATTCATTTATTTTCTTTCCAGTATCTATCATCGGTATCCAAGTAACGATTCTAACGATCTAAAAATATCAGTGTTGCGATTTATTATTTCGCAACATTTTTCTCTCTCTCTCTCTTTTCTTCCTCTTCTATCGAACGAAGAAAGAATGTTTGGATCGAGAGAAACGGAATCGTTCGCATTCTTGCTCCGACATGGTTCGAATTTGAAAGATAAAAAAAAAAAAAAAAAGAAGAAGAAAAAAACGAGATAATGGGACGAGAAAAAATGCGGAGCTTGAGGTGGGAACAATGCTCAGATTAGACGGTTGATGAGCTATTGCATAATTTTGCAGATTTTTATCGATTAAAAGGAGTCGTAATATCTGAATCATGCGAGAACCACACGTAATCGTCGAGCAGAATTTTCGAAGTCGATCGAAGGAAATAATAGTTTCGCGGTAAATCTGAGACGATCGTTTCCACGACTATTTCCCTGCTTGTCGAATATTTTATTATTATACCGCGAATAATATTACGACCGGCGAGAAAACTTAACTGACGTATACTCTTGACAGAGGCACAACGTAAAAATGCAAATATCTGCACAAATACCGCTTATCTCGCTCTCAGGTGACATAAATTATATTATACCAGATTTCGTGATTCATATCTCTTCGCGAGTGCGTTTTTATCGCGGTCTTGTCAACTTTTGCGATAACTTGGACGGAGACGGAGAGAGGAGAAAAAGAAGAAGAAGAAGAAGAAGAAGAAGAAAAAGTTGCGCGCGTCTACGTTTCGAGGAACGATCCATAAATCATGGACGGTGGTACCGTTATCCGAATGCGAAAAGAGCGAAAGTATAGACCGTTAGTCGGGCCGAAAAAAAAAGAAGAAAGAAAAAAGAAAAGGCGAAAAAAAGAAAGTCGATGGTTTTTTTTATTATTTTCTTTCTTTTTTTTTCTTTTCTTAATCCCAGGCGAAAACAAGTCGGGGAACGAATGAAAACGATTTCCTTTCGACGATCGATCATAAACGCGTAACGTCCGTTCCATTCGTTTCGTTTTTCGATTTTCGAACGATCTCTCCGCGAGAATCGAATATTATTCGAAAGTATTGAATGAATTTTTTTCTTTGCTCTATCCAAAACATCTTTTAAAACAATGGAATGCTGAGAGACAATATATCAAGCGAAATTCTCCGCGCGTGAAAATTTATTTCAAATAAATCTAAGAATAAAAAAAAAAAAGAAGAAGAGAAAACAAAACGGAGCAAAACAAAAGATCGAAACAAAATGAAATAAATGGAAAGAGGGAAGCTTTTCACTCCCGGCCAAAGTGAAAATGAGATCGATCAAAAATCCTACGAACCCGTTTTATATCAAAGATAGCAACGATAGCGATAAGGATCCAAGGTATATCGGATCGTCACTTGTGACTTCGAGGCTTTCCCGCGTTTTCCAGCTGGAGCAGCGCACGTAAGCGCGTCGCACTCGCAACTGTTTCAGATTCCCCCGTTCGGCCGTTGCACGAGATTGTGCCAACGGATGCCATGGCGTTTACGGCGTCTTATGGCGGGGATAATGCAGACGCACGGTGCCACATACACGCACGCGTTACACGCCTGCCACGTGTGCCTGAAACGCGCCGATTATTCGCGAATTTCGCCGGATGCGAAACCCCCCTCTCCCTCCCTCCCTCCCTCCCTCCCACCAACCTCGTTCGAATTTTTCGCCCGGCTTCGATTTGTCCCTACTTTTCCTTCCTTTTCTCTTCTCTATCGAACGCAATTTCTTTTCTTTTCTTTTCTTTTCTTTTCTTTCTTTTTTTTTTTTTTATCGATAATCCAGAAAAGAAGGGAGAATTGGATCGAAACGTTAAACATTCTTTTTCGAGAATGGACGACGATCGAGAATTTTATCGCGAACAGGGATAGATCTATTATTCTTTTACGATGGATTTTCGAACGAAGATTTATTCATGTTTAAGAGTATGTAATGCATCTGAAAGAAAAAGAAAAAATGTGAAGATAGGCTATTTTGGAAGAAAAGATTTTTAGAAGAAATGCTACGGTTGTTAGAAACCGATCTAACACCTCTTACCTCCGCGAATAGAGACTTCCGATAACAAGATCTCTCTCAACGAAAACTTCACTTTCGTCTTTAATTTTCAATTAAAATAAAAAATCGAGCTGTTCAGAAACCAATACGAGAGAGATAAAAGAAAAAAAAAAATCATGAGAAGAGTAATATTCAAACCCGAATCAGGTATGCCTTCTCTCACGCACGCGAGATTAAAAACAATATTCTTCCAACCAAAAAAGCTCCTTCGTGCAATTTGGAACTCCCTTTCAAATCCCTCGAGTGTTTGTTAACAAACAAGTGAACCATCTCGCGAGCACTCGTCGCACTCGAGGACCTCCCCTTTCTACGTTTTTAATTGAAAAAAACCTCGACCGTTCTTTTTAAGTACGTTTGGCCAACGTGAAGAGAGAAAGAGAGAGAGAGAAAGAGAGACGGTTTATCGAAGAGTATCGTATAATTGCTCGAGGTTTAATCGTGTGCGTGATCGCCGCCACGAGGAGCAGAGGGACGTTTCCGGTAGGGGAAGAGCGTAGAGAAACTTGAGCACGTGAGCATTAGAGGTTCGGTTGGTCGAGTTCGGTTGCTCGGCAATGATTCTTGCGGTTCAATTCGCGTTATCCACAGATGATCCGTATCCGTCAAGTAATTGGATAATCGTGTTACACACCGTCGATTTGTCCGTCCGAGAAACTCGCTCGAGTGCAAGTTTCAATTTGCGCGGGGGGGTAAATACTCGAGATGGTTTTGTTGTTCCTTTGCTTTGAATATATTGCTATTCGTTTCATCTTGGGATTGTTACGGCTTCTTAAAGCTAAAGGAGAAAATGGGGAAGAGGAGTTGAGGTGGAGTTCTTCCGGAACGAAGAACGGGGGGATCGATATTTGAATTGAAAGATTTTGAGTGGAAAGATGATCGATAAATGATCGGAGAAGAAGAGAAGAACTTAATCTTTCGTATTCGATAAGGAAATTTTTTGAGAAATTATTGTATTTACGCGCGTGTTACACATCTGATTTACGACGCGTATTACCGCAAAAGCGGTAATCGACCAACAATTTAGACAGAGTTTTCCAAGAATTTCAACTTTTTCTTCTTCTCGTTCCCCTGGCAAATTATTTAGACTTTGATTTAAACCCACCAGCGTATCGTTAAGACCACTCGTTTCGAGAGTGTTAAAGAGTACGATTGGAAAAAAAAAAAATCATCGGAATCACTTACTTCGTATTTTCCTTAAGTCGACGCGTTTCCGCGTTACGAAAGATAAAAGATCACAAAGAGACACGAGAATTCTTCCTTTCGCCTTTATCCTTCCTCGGAGATTAAACGATTTCTATATATATATATATATATCGATCGACGATTTAATATTTATCGCGAATCGATTGTTCATTGATGTCGATGCGTAAATACGAACAGAGGGACTCGAGTATTATTCAAAAGAACTATTCATTCACTCACTGTTATATACGGTACCTTATGTTATCATTGTTATCCCTTCTACGAGGAGTGCTGAAGAAGCTCACTGATGTTTTATTTATCGATGATATCTCCAGCGAATAAGAAAAAAAGGAAAAGAAAAGGAAAGAAAAAAGAAAGAAGAAGTTATCATCTCTCTCTCTCTCTCTTTCTTTTTTTTTTTTGCTCTTTCGTGCCAATTAAAATTAAGCCCGACCCTGAAGAAATCTCTTATCCGTCGTCGCGATAAGCGAATTTGCATAAATTTTTTTCCTTTTTGTACACGCACAATTGACTCAGAGTAGTAAATCTCGTAGGGTGACGACTATATTGTTAAAACGATTAAACGATTCGCGAGGAAACATCTGTCGACAGTTTTTTAAAAATTAATTTAACACACAGGTCGAGTAACAGTTGTCGGCGAGTCCACGAACGAATAAACATTTCGAAACAAACGTACCTTGATACGAGAGAATCGTTAAAAATTTATCAACGGGTATTACATAAACGCGAGGAAGAATAAGAAAAGGAAAGAAAAAAATAAAAAAATTGTCGCAAGAAAGACGGTCGACGATTCTCTCGAGAAAAACAAAAATCTACGTTTCGTGCTCTTTTCAGTTTTCGTGATCAATCCGGAATCACGCGCACGACGCCACGATGGATTCGTGGAAGGAAGGAGAAGTTGGACACGCGATCGGATGTTGGAAAATTCGCGTTCCACAGGCCGCATTAATCACCGATCATCATCCGACCGGCCGTTTCGTTCGTTTCTTTCCGCCGTGCACGGATCACGTGAACCACCGGCAAAACGATTCATCAACTCCCGATCAATTAACGCATTCCCTCACGTCATCGACGTTTACCTTTCAAACGAGGCAGGGATGCCAACCGTCCGTAACCGCGCGACGCCCAACAACCAATCACCGACCTTCCTCCTCCGCCAAATTCCCCGTTTCGTATTTTCGATTTTCGGTTTCGAAAAAAGGAAGAAGAAGAAAAAGAAGAAGAAGAAGAAAAGAAGAGATAAGGGAAGACGCGCGAGATAGCACGGTTACGCACCTTGCGTTGAATTTCAATCCCGAGTCATTGACACGGTTGGCCACGTGGTCTTCCGCCACTCCACTCCCAGATGTCGTTCGATCGACCGCTGCGTCACTTTTCGAATTACGAATTTTCCCGCCACGTGGACAGGTCGCGAAAACACGGGACGAGACGACGGAGAGGCAGGCTCGACGTTGATATTTCGCCTTCCTCGTTCGGGATGATTGGAACCGCGATGGAAGAAGGGCGGAGGAGATGCGTGGTCTCGGTTGAAACCTCGTGAAACTGCGATCGCGTTGGCAACCAGCAGCGTCGTACCGAGCAGCGAGCTTGCCCAGTGACGTCAACGCACCTTCCTCGCCCGCCTTTATCCCTACCATTTTCTCTTTTACCTAGCCTTTTCCTCCTACTTCTCAACGAGATCGAGGATCGTCGATCAGCATTGAGTCACGTATACACACGCGTACACACATTCGCCGCGACTCGTCTTTGCCTGACAACTCGTCGTCACTGACAACTCCTCCGTCTGTCGCGTCGCCTCTCTTCTTCTTCTTCTTCTTCTCGATCCCTTTGTTATCTCGAAATAAATTCTCCTTCCATTTTCACCCGTTTCCCCGATCGAAAAGATCGTTACACCCTAGAAAAAATTGATTTCTCGTTTCATACCAATAAATGGTAATCCGTTTCTCTTATCGATTTCTTTTACGATTCTTTTTACTCTTGGCAATTGAAGGATGACATTGGCATAGGTTGGCTGTTCGAATTGGGGGAGGGGGGGATGTCGATGATCGAAAGAAAGTTACCGATTCGTTGGTTCGGACTTCGTTGGTGAACCTTGACGGGTTTATGAGAATTCATAAAGGCTATATGTTTATACAGTCGCTCGTAGCATTCGTATCGTACGAGGATGACGCGCATATTCGATGAGATTTAAACGCGCGGTTGATTCAGACGTTGGATTTTTTTTTTTTTTTTGGAACGAGTTTTTTCGACTCAATTGCTCGCACCGTTTTCCAATTATTAATTAATCATCGACCGCTGCTCGTTATTCCCGTTCGAAGAAGAAGAAAAAAAATTATACAAATATTTCGATCTTTTCGATCTTTCTCGTTACATTTTTTTTTAAGAATCCATCTTCTCAAAGCTACGACGAAATTAATTGTTATCAAATCGATTTGATAAAATATATCGCGCAATCGCGCTCCTCTCCAATAATAAAACAACAACAGCTGGTGGCCGAAAATTATTCATTGAAGCAATCATTGAAGCGATTAGCGATCACGATACGTTAAATTTCGCCCCATGTAGGCCGGTTTACCATCAGACGGTTCTCAACTATTATCCCATTCACGTAACATTAACTCGTTAGCTGATAGTTTTCGTGGATCGCGGGATCGTTTCGCGAGCGGAGCACGTGCGCCCATCGTGGATCGGTTTGTGTGCACACCGTACACGCTAATGCGCACTAACAGGGCCAAGTGTGTACACCGGTGTCCGCTAATGGGGGACACACTTCGCCGTGATAATAACCAATTACGTGAACGAGGCCGGAGGGCACGACCGTGACGTTTCCACTGTACCATCGCTCCATCTTCCACGAAACCAACCGCCATTATCTCCGTGCGATTTCCCCGATCTTTCGCTATCGTTCATCGCTCAATTCCAAACGTCGTTAAATCGACGATTACGCGTTTTATTATAACTTTTTCGAAACCGAGATCCGTGAAACGCGCGTCGATCGTATTTTCGACGCCTCCTCCAGTTTTTTCCCTCGTGAATCACAACGAGTTCGAGTTATAATATTTAAAGGAATCGTTTTCGCAATTTCTTCGACATATGATTCACTAATTTAAATGGAAGCTGCACACTCGTAACGGTTTCAGAACGCGTCGATCTCTGTAATTCGCGACGTCACTCATTCATTTCGTGCATTTTTCTTAGCAAGGGGGAGAAAAAGAGCGCGAGAGTGAGATCTAAAGATTGTAGGAATGTACGGCGACGCGCGGCTCGGTTTCAAAAGTGTGGCAAACAACCTTCGATCGCGGCTATCTTGGTCACGATTGATTGTCGCGAAAACGAGGCGAACGAGCTCGTAATAAAATTGTTTTTCGAGTAATTATTCATTCTCACGCCCTCGAACGATCCACGATAATTTTATCGCTCGTCTTCGATCCGCGGCGTTGCTTTTTCTTTTTCCTTTTTTTTTTCTTTTTACTCATACTGCTCTTTCCACGCCTTTCATCGTTGCGATCGTTGAACCTTGGTTTACTTCGAATTACCTTTAACTCGATATTGAAAAGTATCGCTTGGAAAAATCGATCAAGCATGAATGAAAAAAATGTGCGCGAAGAATTATTCTTGCCCCTTCTCGCAACGCTAATTTGTCCTTTCAGTTATTTTTAACTCGATATCTATTTTCGTATCGTTGCAAGAATCGCTCGAGTAGATAAAGCGAACGTAAAAGAAATTGTTACCTATATCGAAAATATATATATATACACACATTGAAGCATAAATCGCATACGTGAAAGTTGGCAGAGTTTTGATCTTTTACACGAATTCGTTTTGCTCGAAGATAAAAGAATTATCGATCCAAGAATTAGAATTGGAGGCGCGAATGCGAATCATCGTTCGTAAACCTAGCGCGAGTATAATCAGTATATCAGTTCGAGGACAGTTCCAGAGGATGTCGCAATTCGCGTTGCAAGGTGATACGCTTCGCCGTTTTTCTATTCTCGTGCAACGCGCTGTCATTCTAGACACTGTTCATTGTCGACCACGAAACAATGGCTGTTTTGAATAAGAAAAGGAGGGATTCCGCGATAACTCGGTTGCGGAACAGAAGGAGGGGAAAAAAAAAAAAAAAGAAATCAAGAAGCATAATTCCACCCGGTAAATCTGACGTAATGCGTAATGGTCAATGATCCCATAGATAGATCTCTTTTATAATACAAAATCTAAATGAAGAGATATATAACTCTCCTCGACGAGCGATTATTGATTATATATCGCGAGAGGACATTTTTTTTTCTAGATCCTAAAAGAATAGGATAGAAAATTTTATTTCAGTTCATTTTTTTTTACGATAAAAGAGTTATCGTTTCATCATTATGCGATATTATTTTCAGTTGCAGAACAGACAATCAACAATGTGACAGTCAATGACAGTGATCCCATAGATAGAGCAGATCTCTTTTATAATACAAAATCTAAATGAAGAGATATATAACTCTCCTCGACGAGCGATTATTGATTATATATCGCGAGAGAACATTTTTTTTTCTAGATCCTCAAAGAATAGGATAGAAAATTTTATTTCAGTTCATTTTTTTTTATAAAAGAGTTATCGTTTCATCATTGTGTGATATTATTATAATATCGGTTGCAGAACAAACAATCAACAACGTGACAGTCAATGATAGTGATCCCATAGATAGATTCCCATAGATCTCTTTTATAATACAAAATTTAAATGAACAAATATATAACTCTTCTCGAGAACGTTATATATCGCGAGAGAACATTTTTTTCTAGATCCTGAAAGAATAGGATAGAAAATTTTACGATATTCATTTTTTTTACGATAAAAGAGTTATCGTTTCATCGTTGCGCGATATTATTCTCGGTTGCAGAATAAAAGAAAGGAAAAAAAAAAGAAATCAAGAAGCATAATTCCACCTGATAAATTTGACGTAATGCGTAATGATCAATGACGTGATCCCATAGAGCATAGATGTCTTTTATAATACAAAATCTAAATGAACAAATTTATAACTCTCCTCGACGAGTATTATTGATTATATATCGCGAGAGGACATTTTTTTCTAGATCCTGAAAGGATAAGATAGGAGATTTTACGCTCATTTCTTTTTACGATGAAAGAATTATCGTTTCATCGTTGCGCTCCTCATAAATTTAACGCTAATTTATAATCATCCTTTGGATTATTTTTAACCTCGATATCTATATTTACGCATGATCGAAAGAATCGCTCGAGAAAATAAAAGAAATTATTTCCGTCGAAAAGATATAAATCCTCATTTCAAAAAACCCGATTAAAATTTTGTTCGATTCCAGACAAATCGTTTGAAGACAAATCGTTCGAGCAAAGATAAAAATCTTGATCTCTTGCGAGCGGTAACGTTCGCACTTTCACTTTCGATCCAAGGGAACAGCTTCTAGGCAAGCTGGCGAGCTTACAAGGTAGGTGAAATGTGTCTCGAAAACAAGGACACGGACTGCGTACTTGCAAGAAGGTACGTGCTCGAGGAACTTGATAGCCGGTTTAGCGTGTTTTGCGCGGTGTCATGGTTCTCGCGCGCGCGCGTATATATATATATATATGTGTGTGTGTGCGCGTGCGCGCGCGTGTGTACGTATAGAAACCTGGCCCAGAAGAAGAAGCATAGAGGGGAAGAGGCCGGGCTGAGATTAAACAATTGACTGGCGTGATAACGAGGGCACTTCCCGCCACTAAACTCATCCTGTCGTGTCGTGTCGTCTAACCTACGACACTCTCTGAATCCACTTAATCCTCTGCTCATCCATCTGCCCTTCAGCCATCGCGTGTTGCATCATAACGTGGAAATATACACGGTGTATATATATACCCTCGCTCCCAATTACCTTCAGCTCTAAATATCCGCAGAAAAACCGAGGAGCTGAAGAGTTTTCTTCAGAGTTTGAAACGTGTTTACCTACATCTTATGGAATAAACGGATGGAAAGTTTGATAACGGAAAAGATTGGTCCAATTCCTTTCAACGCTCCTTGGCCGAGATCTCGCCTTCTCGCGAGTATAAGATAAATAATTATCTTAATGAATAAATAAAGAGAGTTTAATAATCGTTAGTGTAGTCAATAGAAAGAAAGACAAGGCGCTCGACTTGACTCGAGATTTATCTTCTCGCGTGAAATAATTATCTTAATGAATAAAGAGAGTTTAATAATTGTTAGTGTATAATTAGTGTCAATAGAAAGAAAGACAAGGCGCTCGACTTGACTCGAGATTTATCTTCTCGCGTGAAATAATTATCTTAATGAATAAAGAGAGTTTAATAATTAAGTTTAAGTATCCAATAGAAAGCGGAGTTGGGTCGAGATTTCTCGCGTGAAATAATTAGCTTAAAGAATAAAGAGAGTTTGATGAATCGTTGAGCGTCCAAGAAGAAAAAAGGCGTTCGAATTGGGTCGAGATTTATTTGAAACGATTATTTTAAAGGGTAAAGAGAGTTTAATAATCGTTAAAGCGTCCAATAGAAAGAGAGGCAGGGCGTTGGGTCGAGATTTACCTGAAACGATTATCTTAAAAAGTAAAAAGAGTTTGATAATCGTCCTATAGAAAGAAAGACAAGATGCTCGGCTAAAATTTATCCAAAACGAATATCTTAAAGGATAAAGAGAATTTGATAATCGTTAGAATATTCAATAGAAAAAAAGACAGAGTGCTCTTTGGGCTGAGATTTACCTTTTCGAGTGAGAGAAATAATTATCTTAAATAATAAAGAAAATTTAATAATTTTTAAAATATCAAATAGAAAGAAAGACAAGACGCTCGAGATTTATCTTCTCACGTGAAATAATTATCTTAAAGAATAAAGAGAGCTTGATAATCGTTAGAGTATCCAATAGAAAGAAAGGCAGAATGCTCGTTGGGTCCAGATTTACCTTCTCGCGTGAAATAATTATCTCAAAAGATAAAGAGAGTTTGATGAATCGTTGAAAGAAATCCAATTGAAAGAAAGGCAGGATGTTCTTTGGGCTAAGATTTACCTTAAAGAGTTAAATTATCTTAAAGAGTTTGAGTGTCTAATAAAGAGAAAGGCAGGGCGAAGGTTTGTCCGTTGGAATGGCAAACGTCCGATTCGTCGCGTGGTTTGTTCTCTCTCTCTCTCTCTCGATGAGAATCGCATGTTTAAATTGAATGAAAGGGATAATTTCTTTTGGCGTGTATCGCCATTAAGATCGTGTTACTTAACCGGCGATTTCCGGACTCGTTTAAGACTCTCGTCCAGATGGCGCACGCTCGAATCGAGGAGGCGCGTAGCCTCGATTTTTTAATTTCCTCCACAAAGTTTACGCAATTCGCTCGAACAAGGCGATCAATGGAATTTAACCACGTATGTTTCTTTCTTCTTTTTCTTTCTTTTTCTTTCCAAAGGCCAGAAACCGACCGACCTTTCCACGGAGAGCAACTTGTTGCCGCCGCGAAACTTGATCTCCGTTTCCGATCGTATCTCTCTGAATCGGCTGACACCTGTTCTGCGTAAAATGAACTCGCCGAGGAGGAACCAGATATCCATCGATTCCGATCTTTCGATCCATCGCGATTTATTATTTACATCTTGGAACGATTCTCGAAAAGAACACGAATTTTTGACTCATTCTCGTGCCTCGTGACTCAAAAGTTTAGTTACGAGTTAGAACTCGCGAAGGAGGAACCATCGATTCCGATCTTTCGATCCATCGCGTAATTATTTACATCTTGGAACGATTCTCGAAAAGAACGATTCTCGTGCCTCCTGACTCAAAAATTTAGTTACGAGTTAGAATTCGCGGAGGAGGAACCAGATATCCATCAATTCCGATCCATCGCGATTTATTATTTACATCTTGGAACGATTCTCGAAAAGAACACGAACTTTTGACTCATTCTCGTGCCTCCTGATTCAAAAGTTTAGTTACGAGTTCGAACTCGCGAAGGAGGAACCATCGATTCCGATCTTTCGATCCATCGCGATTTATTATTTACATCTTGGAACGATTCTCGAAAAGAATCTTTTGACTCATTCTCGTGCCTCCTCAAAAGTTTAGTTACGAGTTCGAACTCGCGGAGGAGGAACCAGATATCCATCAATTCCGATCCATCACGACTTATTATTTATATCTTGGAACGATTCTCGAAAAGAACACGAATTTTTGATTCATTCTCGTGCCTTCTGACTCAAAAGTTTAGTTACGAGTTAGAACTCGCGGAGGAGGAACAAGATCCATCGATTCCGATCTTTCGATCCATCGCGACTTATTATTTACATTTTGGAACGATTCTCGAAAAGAACACGAACTTTTGACTCATTCTCGTGCCTCCTGACTCAAAAGTTTAGTTACGAGCTAGTTCAAACTAAAAGAAGAAAAAGAAGAAGAAGAAGAAGAGAAGAGAAAGAAACGGGACGATGCTTGGCCGATTGGTTGGGCGAATTTAAGCCAACCCCGTACGTATGAAAAGCACTCGGCATGAGGTCTTTGTGCCCCAGTTAGAACAATTTACGAGCCCAGCTCCACGGTGAAGTCGAGTCGTTTGGAACGATCGTTCCAAATCGCCCGCCGAGTAATTGATCCTCGGAGCGAAATTGGCCGAGCGAAATCGCGTTCCTTTTCAATTTCGCGGCGGATCGTCATGGAAACGGAAACATAACGGCGATTAACTCGTTGCGGATTTTATTTCCCCTCCCTTCCTTGGGGCTTGCTGACGCAAATCGTACGCAGGCAGATACGTGGGAGCGGAGACGGCGAGCGGAGGGCTTATAAGAGCGAAGACCGACGGTGCTCACCTACTACACTTGCTCCTGAGGACCTGAGGTGTTGCTTCGAGGATGATGATGAGGATGATGATGATGGTGATGATGGTTCGTCTTGGACGCGTCCAATGCCTCCTGCCTGGCCGAGGACAGCTTCGAGACGGGGTCCGATTCGATGTCGATCACGTGGCGATGATCGTCACCCGCGATCAAATTCCCACTTCTCTCTTGATCGATCTCGATCACGTGGTGGTCGTCGTCGCCAAGGATGAAACTGGTCTTCTTCGGCGACTGGTGTTGATCCCTGGGCCTGTGATTCTCGCCCAGGCTGTATCTTCTCGGGGAGAGGTGAGGATGGGGCGAAGGGTCGCAATGAGGTTCCGTCGATTCCACGAATTTCGTGTGCCTCGTCGTCGGATTAGTATCGTTTCTGCGAATCGAACGCATCGCGAAAGATTTTTCAAAGATTTCTTCTTCTCTCGAGAGTAAAAGGAAAGAGATATATATATATATATAGATAGAGAATACCTGGGCTCTAAATGCTGTCGCGAGGGTGATCTCGGAGGAGTATTAATTATTTGATCCATGGTTATCCTTGAGTTGGATCTTCTTATCGCGTCCCTGCACTCGCTTCTTCTGGAATCCAACGTGGTCTTGGACGGCTCCTTGTGCATCCTCCTCGCCTCCTGGCTCGGCGCTCGACTTTTCCTCAACGTCGCGTTTATATCCTCCAACACGCGATCGTAGTCCTCCTGATTTCCGGTATCATCTTGTGGATAACTCGAAGAATGCTCGTTGTCCAAAAACTTGGGCGGAGAACGAAAAAATTTATTCCATGTATCACAATTTCTCGAGATTGGAATATCGATCGAAAGACATTTTCCTCTCAAATTCGAATTTTGTTATATATAATAAAATTATTTAAGGAGGGGGAAAGAAGGGAATTATTACCTCGTTATGCGTGTAAAATATCGGCGGTTTCATCTCGGTTTGCCCGCTCTGCATGCTCTCGCGTCTGAGAGAGCCGTCCGGGCTCGTGATCATAACTGGAATCGGAGTCAACGATGTCATTGGCACGTTCATGTGCAGTCCACCGGTGGACGACGCCAGGCTGGAACCGGATCCGGTGGTCAAAGAACTGCTCGATGCATCGCGATAATGAGCGAATCCGGTGTTGCTCATGCGCTCTGAAATAATCGGACCAACCAGAAATTTTCGATTGAAATTAATTCTTTTCTCTCTCTCTCTCTCTCTCTCTCTCTCTCTCTCTCTCTCTCTCTCTCTCTCTCTCTCTTTTCGGAGCGAACAAAAAAGTAAAAGTTGAACTTATAGTTGTAATAGTAATGTTGTGTATCGTACGGTTATAAAATATATTTTTAAATGGTCGAGAAAAGATCGTAACGTACCTCCTTTCGCTCTTTGCATCGCCTTAATTTTATCGAGATCGGCCGCCGAGCACAACGGCGTATCGACCTCGTACGTATTGTTGAAAAGGGTGTAGTTCACCTCGTACTCCCCCGTCTCCTTTTTGAACGTGATTATATGTTCGAACCTGTGCCCCCATAAAATCTCAGAGGGTAGATAGGAGCTCCTCGCCTGGGTGGTCATTCCGGTCGACTCGATCACGCCTGAAATCGACGAGCCATATTTTCGTTTACAACCCTTTACAAATCCGACCTTTCGTTTCTATGCGACGTTGAAATACCTTCCAATATAACCACGATCTCGAAACGTTCGCGCAGCATATCGCTTGCCGATATATGATAGAGGGGAGATTGCTCGTCGATCTTGTGAACGATGGTCGTCGGCCAGATGAACAAGATCTTGTCCTCCTCGCCGTCGCTCCCCACTTTCAGCTCCGTTTGGAAGAAAGGTAGCAATTCCCCCTCCCTGGTCACCTGAAAGTTTTCAACGCTTGCTCTCATCGATTATCATTCGTTTCCCCGCTTCCCCTTTCTTCATCCATCGACGAGATATCGCGAGGAAGAAGAAGAAGTAAGAGAACTCGAACAATCCTTTCGCTCACCTTTCGTTTGATCATCTGCGCCCTCACGTGAGCCTCGATTATGTGGCTCTTCCTCATGTCACCGACGCGGAACATGAGGCACGGTTGGCCGTCCCTCTGACAGATGACCGCGTTCCTCGAGAACAGCAACGTCTGCGTTCTCTTCTTGGGCCGGGAGAGTTTGGCGAAAACTATGCCCACCATGAAAGCTTGCAGTATCACGCCTGTCATCGACTGGATGCATATCACGAACACCGCCTCGGGACATTCGTCCGTAGGGTGCTTCGATCCGTACCTACGATATTTTTCCCTTCGGTTAGACACTCCTTTCCCAGTTGAGAGTTGTTATTATTATTTTTTCCCCTCTTTTTCTTATAGAGAATAAACTCGGACGAATGCAAGGGAATCCAGTGGAGGATAATATTCTATGGAATCCGACGATTCTTGTCGAAGTATTTGTACGAATATATATATATATATATAGTATAAACTTACGATAATAACATACGTTTAATGACATGCGCGTTTCTTCCATTCCCTCCCCCTCTCTTAGACTTGGATCGTTCTTAGATTTTTTGAAAGAAAAAATTACGGAAGAATTGGTGGGTGGGATCGAAGGTTCATCGAACGAACGTGTAACAGTCGAGTAATTAAGCGAGGGGGAGAGGGTATCGTATCGAATATCGATACGATCGTGAAATCGGTCGTACTCGACTTAGAGACGATTAGAATTGGATAATTAGTCACCCGATCGTGTGCTGGGTCTCGATCGAGAAGAGGAACGAGCTGGTGAATCCACGAATGTTCTCGATGCAGGGGATGAAGGTCGAGTTGGAGTTGGCGTGATTCTCCGGATCGAGGTCGCCGTGGCTGTAAGCGATCAGCCACCATATCAGGGCGAAACCTAGCCACGAGAGCAAGAAGTTCATCGAGAACACCAGAAGAGTCCATCTCCATTGTGCGTCGACCAGTGTCGTGAAAATATCCTGGGGAAGAAATAAACGGATGGAGAAAAAAAAGAAATGACACGACGAGGGGGGAACGATAGATTCGAGCATTCGAAGGTTTTCTCTTTTCTTCCTTTTTTTCGCGGATCGTTAAAGGAAAAAAAAAAAAAAAAAGAAAAAAGAATCGAGATAAATTTATGGACTAGACTAGAACGAGATAGAGGATCGTAGAACGAGCGAGAAAGTTAAACAATCGCGGTAATTTTAACCCACGCGTCGAATAATATACGTTTCTAGAGAATCGGAATATAGAAGTTGCATCAAAGTGGATCCGCTATAGAACGTATATATACGACAATTTGGCAAGTAATTGGATTCGAGAAAATAGATCGAGACGGAATCAAGAATTCGCTTTATTAACGTTGAATGAAACGACGGAAAACCGTATTCTCGCGCGAAAGGAGGAGCGTAAAGGGAGCGTAAAGTCTGATTCCCGTTGGCGAAAATCGCCTTGGATCGGTCGAATCGTCGCAATCGGCCGTATACGCTTTTAGAAATATCTCAAAATTACCTGAAGGTAACGTCGTCGTCGCTTGGCGACATTTCCTTGTACGACATTGCAATCGCCGTGCTTGAAAACCACCCTTTTCCGTATTCTTCGGGAGCTGAATCTGGTCTGCCTGTACCTGAAAGCGGAAAACCTCTCTTTACCCTTTGTCGTTCCAACTTTTCCATCTTCGTTAAAAAAAAAAAAGAACGCGAACCGTAAGAAGGATCCGCGTCGGATATTTCGTTCGCTTCGAGGTCGTTTTGTTAGAAAAAGAAAGAAAGAAAAAAAAATCAAACGTCTTCTTCCTATTTCTGGTTCCCCCGAAAAAAAAAAAAAAAAAAAGAAAAATTCTCGTTAGAGAACTCGATCGACCGTTCTAAATTTGGGACCCGTTTTCCAAGAAGTTCACTGACATCTCCGCTTCTTTTTTTACTCGTCGAGTTTCCACTCGAACGAGAGCGATTGGTTCAAGATTGGTTCGGTTCAAACACACCTGATAGAAAGAAAATGTTGCGGAGCGTTGCGTTTTCGCTGAGCGGAGACGGGAACCGGCAGAGAGAGAGAGAGAGAGAGAGAGAGAGAGAGAGAGAGGGGCCTCCCACGGCTTCTCTAAGGCCGTTTAAAACGGTCGTATGGACCGGTCTGAAATACACCGAGGCTAATGCCAAAGGACATAATTCATCGGAGCATCCGTTCGACGCCAGGATAGAGCGATCCATCCTCGGGGCAATACGCCAGAAAATCGACAGACGACCGGGTCCTGATAGTTCTCCGCCTCTAAATGAATCATTATCGCCGGTATGCTCTTAAAAGAGCATAACTTTAAAGAGCATCGTGTGCAAGCCAATAATTTTCTCACCAATATACTGTACTCTCCGCTCTATACGAGAAATCATAGTTCCATTTAAATTTAAAGAGCAATTAATAGAACGTGATTATTCGTATCGAATCGCAACCGCAAATTTATTTGAAAAGGTTATATGTATATATATATATAATTCTACTCGTATTTTTAGTTATTTTTCAAAGATGAAGGCAACACAGACTCGCGAGGAATATTGCGTTTCGTTTGTCCTCCGTTATATTTTCGGCATCGCATAGTTTTCATATCTTCCTACCTATTTGTTCTCTATCGAATTTCTCTCTCTCTCTCTCTCTCTCTCTCTCTTCGTTTTCCTCGCGAGTCGATTCCACTTTGCCGTGAAAAAAAAAAAGAAAAAACGAAACGAAAGTAATCGGAATATCGTTTTATCGAGTTCAATAATCGTACACCAGCTGTCGCGAACAGAACGAGAGAACGCTTCGGATCGGTGTGTCTATAGCCCTATGCCCTGTACCCGCCACGATATGAAAATAAGTATCGCGAAACCCGACACGTCCAAATATTTGGTCGATTTTATTCGGATCGCTTCCTTCGTCGATACATTCGAACACGCTTTGATATGGTAGCGCACTTTCGATCATTTGTCACTCCTCCGAAGAAAAAACGTTTCCTCCTCCGTGTTATCTTTGATGTTAAATCGATCGAGACAGAGTGTCGAAAGTATCGTGGAAATTGAAATTGTACGGTCGGTTTATTTATCGGTTGAAAATGAATCCGTGCGCGCGCGTAAACACACGCACACAAGCGCGCGTACGAGACGAACTAATCGGTCGACCCTTCTAAAGTTAACTCGGAGTCTTTCGCTAAAAATACACCGATTCCAATTCTATCCCCCCGTGAAATGTCGTGTTTGAGACGACACAGGTTCTCACGTTATTCGCGAGCTTTTGTTTATCGAAATGCGATCGCGTATGATTCATTCATTGGTTTTGGGAAAAATCGGCGAGAGGGATGAGCTATTCGATAAAATAAATAAATTTTGATTTCGATCGACGAAGAATCGAAAATAATACTGATGAAAATCACTGACAAGCGTTGGCAAGAGATTGGAAGTGTTAAGTAAATTTCGATCGAAGTAGCGAGAAGATTTCTGGCGTTAAGTGAAATGGAAGGTAAAATAGATGATCGATAATAACGTAATAATAGAGCTCGAGATTGTAGACAAATGTTCCTTGTGTGACGGATTTAGGAGGCAACCGATCGTGCCCCCTTCCAAAAAGGAATAAAAGGAACTCACGTTGATAGATAGATTTTATAATTAGACCGATATTTTTTATTAATATTACCGATATTACGAATCCTGCTTACGATACCGATATCTTTTAAATTCAAAAAGCAGAAATGAAAAAAGAAAAAAGATCATTTCAAATATAATTTGAAAACGTTCAACTCCACGCACAATTTTTCTCGAACTCTGCGATAATAATACGCGGACTCTCCTCCTCCTCCTCCTCCTCTTGACGTCGCGAAACGTCAACCAAATCTCAAATAACTTTTGCTAATGGCCGCGAATATATATCCCAGCCTCGAGGATCGAAGTAAGCGTCGATCCAAGTGATTCGAATTTCCAATTTCCAACTTCTCGTTTCCTTCAACGTTTCAATTAACCGAGTTCGGGGAAGGGAAATCTGTCCGTGCAAAGTTTCCGGGTGGTGAATTCCAGCGCGACGGCCAGACGCGGCACGCGCTCGCCTCGCCTCGCCTCGCCTCGCCTCGTCTCGTCTCGTCTCGTCTCGAATCGAAAATCCAGAAATAAGCGTGCGGAACTCGCGGAAAATTCGCCTATAAACCCGACATTTGGTAAACGAGGCACGCGCGAGTTCTAAGCCGGTCGATGCATTGCGCAGCGCGCGACCATCGATATAGGAAGATAAGCGGTGGTGGGTAGGCGCTAAAGTTGTTGGCAATGCCCGTGTGCCCTCGCCCGTTCTCTCTTTGAACTTGCCTCCTTTTACCCTCGTCCCTGATCGACTTTGTCGCGGCTCCAACCCGGATTCCCTTCCTCTCCCCCTCCCAAGATTCAACGTCAAAATTAATAAATATCGCAGGGAGAACAGGAGGAGGATGTTTCCGTTCGAGAAGATGACGCTTCTCGTTTCCTTTCTTATCCTCCTCCTTCTTCTCGCCGTGGAAATCGAACGATGAATTTTTCAGAATTGGACGAATTTTTTCGAAAGGGGATATAAGAATAGAAGATTCAATGGATGGATCGATGAATTTGACGAGATTGTAAGATGGATTTGGAGGAGTGTTTTAATTTTCAGAGAAGAGGAGGGTGATCGATCGCGAGAGAGAGGGAGAGAGAGAGTTTTTGGTAACGATTTTCTTCTGAACGGACCTAGACCGCTGTTCGATTTGGCTTGGTCGATTCGTCTGGCAAACGACGTTCTAAATTCGTGTTGTTCGGTTCAGTTTCAACCCTGACATATTGACCCGAGATGAAAATAGATCAAGACTTCCACACCTGTTCCGACTGGAAAATGCGAGGGATTTTCACGTCTCGCGAGAGGCGCGCTCCGCTTTTACGTCACTGAAATCCGAGAGGAGCGATCTGAGTTTTGACCTTGACGCTCGCCAACGATCTGATCCGGAACGATCATTAAAAAATCAACCATCTCTTACAATTCTTCCTCGAAACTGGCAACTGATTTGAGAAATCGATCGAAACGATTCTTAAGAGAAAACGAACGTAATTTTCTTTTCTTCCCGAGTGTAGAACGTTCGTCGATCAATCGTATCGATAGAAACGATCGATCGGAAAACAGAGGGGGTTTGCACGAGGTTTCGAAAGATCGACCTACGCGCGGTTCGTAAAACGGAGCGATTTAGAACGAACGAGAAAGTGGCTGCGATTATGATAACTAGCCGTAATAAACGTAATGATATAAACCGTTGAGAGAGAGAGAGAGAGAGAGAGAGATTGTTGTTTAAAGAATGTTACCGCTCGGATGGTACGTATGAGCTTTTAACTCGACTATTGGTAATCGTCCTTGATTCGGTCATCTTGCATCTTGATTTCGAGACGGTGCACCGGATAACAATCGGCCAATTGTAAACTGGACTCGCTTTATTCGCTTTATGACGCCGAACGTCATTACAAAATCTAAAAATCGAACAGAGACGAGTTCTTTTCTTTCTTTCTTTTCTCGAACGCACGATTATTTCTCGTTCCCGCGAAACGTGATCGCTAGATTGTCATTAGAAAATCTAAAAATCGAACAGAAACGAGTTCTTCTTTCTCTTCCTTCCTTCCTTACTTTCTTTCTTTTTTTCTTTCTTCGAACGCACGATTATTTCTCATTTCCGTGATCCTCATTAGAAAATCTAAAAATCGAAGTTAGAAACAGAGACGAGTTCTCGTTTCTCTTTCTTCCTTCCTTTCTTTCTTTTTTTCTTTCTTTCTTTCTTTTTTCGAACGCACGATTATTTCTCATGATCCTCATTAGAAAATTTAAAAATCAAAGTTAGAAACAGAGACGAGTTCTCGTTTCTTTTTCTTTCTTTCTTTCTTTCTTTCTTTCTTTCTTTCTTTTTTTCTTTCTTTCTTTTCTCGAACGCAAGATTATTTCTCGTTCCCGTGATCCTCATTAGAAAATCTAAAAATCAAAGTTAGAAAGAGAGACGAGTTCACGTTTCTCTTCCTTCCTTCCTTTCTTTCTTTCTTTCTTTCTTTCTTTCTTTCTTTCTTTCCTCGAACGCAAGATTATTTCTCGTTCCCGTGATCCTCATTAGAAAATCTAAAAATCAAAGTTAGGAACAGAGACGAGTTCTCGTTTCTCTTTCTTCCTTCCTTTCTTTCTTTCTTTCTTTTTTTCTTTCTTCGAACGCACGATTATTTCTCGTGATCCTCATTAGAAAATCTAAAAATCAAAGTTAGAAACAGAGACGAGTTCTCGTTTCTCTTCCTTCCTTCCTTTCTTTCTTTCCTCGATTATTTCTCGTTCCGCTAGATCGAGCGCATGAAAGGGGAATAAAAAGAATTGGGGATGAAATGGAACATACTTTTGCAATTCTTCTCTCCACGCGGTTTCCCCCGACGTGGTCGCTTTGACGACCAGCATCGACACTTGAGAGAGCGCTCTCCGTAGGCCGGACAACGCCATTCCCTCGCCCAAGTGGATCTTTCCGGATCCCGAGGAACTCGGCGAGAGTATCTTGGACGGTGACGTATCCATTTCCTTCCCCCTCCCCCCCACCCTTTATTTCACTCTCGAGCACCACCACGCGCACAATCCCCGAATTTTTACCACGAAAGGCACAAACGAATTCTCACTATCTATCGTTCACATGATCCGTCGCACGTTAGTCGGTGATTAATCATCGACTAATCGATCCCAATCTCTCGTCTCTCTTCTCTCTCTCTCTCTCTCTCTCTCTCTCTCTCTCTCTCTCACTCCCTTTCTTTCTAACGATCAAAGGTCGGTGATCGGTAAAAATAAATGCTTTGCGAATTTAGCCACGCGTCCACTTTATATATCGATATAACTATTTAAAGCAAGCCAAAGCGACGATATTTTATTATCGCGAGAGAGTAAACTATTAAGAGAAGGGAGGGGGAGGAAGAAAAACTCGACGATTCCCTCGTATCGGATGAAATAAACTGTCGTTGCACATCGTTGTATATCAGTTAATCAAATCTCTCGCCACGACGGAATTTCGCCGTCTTAAGTTTAAAGGTTTCTCGAGGGCGAGAAGAGGTAGCGTTATGCTGTCAAGGCGCGACGAATAAAGAACTCATCGTCAGAGCCAAATATCGCAGCCCGTCCATAGCCACTGGAAAATCCAGATCAATCTTTTGCACCACATCCGTTTCTCCGCTATCTCGCCTCGTATCTCTTCGTCCTCGCGGATCACCTTCACCGATTCGAATCCCTTCCAATTCTCTCCTCTCTCTCTCTCTCTCTCTCTCTCTCTCGCTTTATATCTTTCACCTCACAGCGGATCGCGCATTTCTGATCGAACGATCTCTCGAATCGATCGATCGATTGCTCCTCTCCTTCTTCTCGCTCAGAGAAACAAAAGTACTCTCTCTTCGAATGAGGAAACGAACTTCTTTCCTTCCTCCTTTCTATCTATTTCCTTCTTCTTTTTCGACAGAGAGAGAGAGGGAGGGAGGAAGGGAGGGAGAGAGAGAGGGAGGGAGGGAGGGAGGGAGAGAGGATCCCGATTTCCTGGAGCAAGCAACTTTCACGAGGTCACTGATTTACGCACTTTGCCGACTATTTATAAGAACGGTCGCGTCACCGGGTGAAATCATTGAAAAAGATGGAAGGCGGCGCTGAAGAAAGGAAAGGGGCGAGCGTACGGATCGAAATCCGGTGTTTGCCGGGTCTCGTTGAACGAACGACGGGTACGTCGAGGAACCGTGGCTCGACCGACACTGAGGCGATCCAATTTTGACCCTTGCCGTACACGATTTCCCTTTTGTCTTTGCACGCAAGTTTGGCACCGTTCACGGATCGGATTCGTTCCATTCGCCAGAGATGGAGCCTCGATGACACGCGACACCCGCTCGAAAACGAGTCGTTGCACCGTTTCGTTGTAACGCCGCCTTTGTCGCGCCCATGTTTCCGACCGAGCTTTCTCAACTGCTCTTCCGCTCCCTCCTCTTCACGCGCTTCCAATTTTCTTCCAATTCCGTGATCCGAATCGTCGATCAGAGTTTTAAATTGTTGACGAAGATGTTATACACATAGTTTCGAAGATATTATAATTTTGCGAATAGGACGAATGATAGAGAATCGTTTCAAGTTGAAAGATCTATAAAGATTCTGTGCAACGTTGATTCGCGATATTTTCTTTTCTCGTATAATACGAACGAGTTAATAACGAAATTTTACAAAGTCGAATTAAAAAAATTCCTTCGAACGAAAATAATTAATTCGATAAGAATTTTACGAATCATCCCGAGGTCAACGAAACGGTCGAAGACGTCGAACGATTGGGAGGGAAATAAATCGAAAATTGAATCCATAATGCATTTCTTCGATACGAGTCGACAAACTTGTATATACAACAATGTACGAGAGAAACAAAGTTGTATTCGGTTTATTCCTTCCGGAGAATGGAAAATGACGAAAAAGAAAAGAAAGAAGAGTAAAGGGGGAGTAAATTAGGAGAGTGAAGAAGCTATTCAACGTTTTATCGAATCGATGAATCTCGTGGAGATTTTTATGGTGCACGCGTAGACGATGATCGGACGCGAGGCGTCGAGGCGTCTTCCGCAATTAGGCGCTTCTATTCTCGTATCGAAAAGCAGGATTTCTGCCGATCGTGGCAGGGAAATGGGAACAGGGCGCTATTTTCGCGGGGTCACGTATTGTGATCCAGTTTTCACCTCGAGCGTATTTTTGACAGCGCCTCTGAAAATCGTTTCGCGCAATTATCGCTCCTCTCCAATAGGGATCGGAGGATCGATTCCAGATGGAACCTCCCGCTGTCTTCCACTCGTCACGTTAATTATTTTCGTGTTCATTCGTCCCGTGTACGTGTTAAACGCGCGATATATTAAAAACGTTCCAGTGAATTATGCATTATGTTTGATAATGGTGTTTAATGATCCGAGAATTATTGGAATTATCGTTATTATTATTATTATTATTATTTTTTTTGGAGTATATTAGATATTCGTTTGATACTATGAGCAAGATGCTTTTTTTTTCTCCTCTTTTCTTAAGTATGTTTAACTTTTTCGAATATTTTTTGTCGCTTCTTGGAACATTCTGAAGTTGTAACGTAGAAACAATAGGATCGTTATGAAGTGAATTTATTAACCATTTCTCGCTTGTTTCTTCGTAGGAACTTATGGTAATAAAGCTCGTGTTTATAGCTTTCGTGTGTGTTGAATAAAATAACAGAGTACTTACAGGGAACGAAGTAAAAAGAAATAGCATTTCCTTTTGAAACCAAACGCTTTCATGTTTCGATGTATATAGTTTAGAAAATATCGAATGTTTTTTACTTTTAATATTTTATACGCATACACACACACACACACATATACGCATATATATGTATATATATTTATTATTTAACCAATGAAAAGACTGATGTCGACTAAAATACTCGAATGTCGACTAATCTTAATAACGAGTGCGACTACTTTTTTTAAGTTGTGCAATCTATTCTAAATATCGCTAGTTACTAATTCGTACATTTAAGTTTTCTTCCATTTAAAACTTAAGATAAGAAATATTTTCGATATCGACATCTTGCAATAATTGTATATTATGTAATTGTATATTATATTTATGCAGATTGTTAGTTTCAATAGAAAAAATATTGCTGTCGTTGTTGTTGTTATTGTCGTTGTTGTTGCTGTTATTATTATTGTTATTATTATAGAGAAATGATCGTTTAAATTAATCGTCGAAAACGCGAACTCGTGGGTTCGGTGAGATTAACGATTAACGACATAAAAAAAAAAAAAAAAAAAAAAAATAAGAAAAATTCACCTGCTCAGCAGAGGACCGGATTCTCCCTTGAAACTGATCCTGCTAAACGTCCTTCTCTGAAAGTTGGTCAGGATTCCGCGTTTCTGCTTGTCCCTTCCTCCCTCGTCCGCGGAGTCATCGCACACTTTTACCGGAACAGTGGTCGAAGGGACCGTCGAGTTCACCAGCAGCTCGTCCAGTGGTACTCTGTTACTGTCTCTGATCGTATGCTCGCCCAATTCCTCGTTTGTTCCTTCTTTCCTCGAACAATTCTTTTCGCTCATTAGCATTTCGTTGAACGATCTCGATTTTCCCTCCTCCTGTGTCTCTTTTCCTCCCCCTGTATTTATATATATATATATATATATTTCCTTCCCCGGATGTACGAAGAGAAATATTTCACCTCGCGTCGCGTTTAACGTTTAACGTTTCAATCCTTTTTTTCCGTTCCCTTTTCTTTCTTTCTTTTTTCTTTTTTTTCTTTCAAAAAAAAAAAAAAATTATCGCACGGACGCGATTTTAAATTTTTCCCGCTTTTCAATGCGGCAGATCGATCGAAACGCTCGCTTTATCCGCGAGCGTAACGCGATCATAAAAGTTTGCACGGTGATTTTTTTTTGTTCTTTTTTTTTTCTTCTCCCGGCTGATTCACAGGTTGTAAATCCAACGATAATCTGAAACACGTTTTTCAACGTCGTAGCGCAGCAGCATCGCGTATGTAGTATGCGTCCAACGAATTTACGATCCGTAATCACCAAACTCTCTACTCCACTAACTCTTCTTCTTCTTCTTCTTCTTCTTCTTCTTTTGTCCCGCCCCTTCTAAATTCAAATTCATCCTTCCATCCTTCGCAATTCTTGCAATAATACGCGCCGAGCGTATTACTTTTACTCGAGGGAATTATTGCGCGATGCGCGTAAACTTTCTATTGGGAAAACTCGTTAACACCATCGATAATGCAGAGAGTCATGGAGAAGCGTCGATAGCACCATCGTCGACAGTTTGCGGGGAGGGGGCGCGGAGCGGCGGCGGGGGGAGAGGGAGGGAATGTTAGAAAAATGACGCGTACCGTCAAAGAACGTCCCTTCGTTTCCAATGCTTCAAAACTTTGAAATCAAACGTTTCACAAACGTTCCAAGTTCTACGGCCACCAATTTCACGCATCGTGCGATTTCTCGTTTTACTATCGTTCTGCATGCTATCGTTTATTCTCGTCTTATTCCGTCATCCATTATCACTTTTCCGCATCCGTTGACCATCATGACCACGATAATATCATTCTCCCCTCTTCTTTGTTCACATGTGCACAACAGTAACGTGATTCAAACGAGAGAAAGAGAGAGAAAGAGAGAGAGAGAGAGAGAGAGAAATAGAGAAGCAGAGAGAGAGAGAGAGAGAGAGAGAAGAATCAAGATATAATTCTAATCAACTTTTCCACTTCGAAGGAATACTCTTACGCGTACAACCGGTCCGAGATTCCTCTTCGTCACGACTCAACGACGGCACGTTGGTGTAGAACACATGAGGCGAACAACAAGCGTATTTGTCCAGTTGTCGGTGTTTCCGTGCGCAGATTGCACGCTATTTCCAGCAATCGGGTACACGAGGTACGGCTCCTCACCATCCTCGTAAAGAGGATCATTCATAATTCCCGGGGACAGCTTCTTCCGTTCCGTTCCGACCCGTTATCCCGTGCACCGGTTAACCGTGCACCTTAAACGTTGCATAAGAATTCGTCCGCGTGTCACATTGGTCTCGTATCGACCGCGATCACGACCAGCGAGCTCCTTTTCCTTTTCCTCCTCACCCTCCTCCTCCTCCTCCTCCTCCTCCTCCTCCTCCTCCTCCTCCTCTTCCACCTCCTCCTCCCTGTTGATCCTTCGATCCTTCGAGGAGGATACTCGAGGAGGATCCTTGGATCCAGGCGTCGAAGCACTGACCGATCGGTGGCTTCGGAGGCCGGCGAAAACTCGTTCGGAACCTGTCAACGCGAGAACCACTTCTGAGATTGCGTGCGCCGCGGTATAAGCGAAAATAATCCACGCACACGCGCGCGCTCGCGCTCGGACACCCACACTTGCTGCGGGCCGAATGTGTTTAACGCTATTTCGTTGGATACTTTACGAGTATTGTGCACGTTGGATAAATGTTGTAGAAAAGCACGCACGAGCGCGTGTATCAAACGGCGAACGCGCGCCTCTGTATTTGCGCGTGTACGTGTGGGAAAATGCGTCACACTGACACGCGGGTCGCATGGAAATAGAGCCGTGTACGAGCATAGCGGCGGTAGAAAGACTTGACATGTGGGCAGAGTCGGAGATAAGATTATGCCAGGTCGCTATAGTCTAATGTTTTCGACGTGGATTTTTATTATTGTAATTGTCCGTGGTATACTCTTCCCCCCTTCTTCCCCCCCCCCTCCCTCCTCTCGTTTTTTCGATGAAAAACTTCGATATGTACACGGTTATGTAGAGGTTCGCAAGCCCGTGGCTGTTGTAAGTTTGATTGGATGGAAGAGAATTTTGCCACGACTGCGTGGATTGGCAAGAACAATTGGATTGTTGTAGGAAAATATTTTTATAGTCTCTGCGGAGTAGATATTTTTAATACGAATGAATAGAAAATGGACGAGTACGCGAGAGAATCGTGGAAAATGATTTCTACGCGATTGGAATTGACATTTGTTTGATGAGTAGGGAAAACGAACGATTTATATGCGAAAACCTGTGAATTTTGTTTATTACAAGAGACTTTGTAGTTAACACGTACGCTCTCGATGTGATGGAATTTGTTGATTTGTAGCAAACGGTTGGTAAACGGTTGTTATTCAGTAAAGAAATCAATCCGATAAAACTGGTAACTTTATTTTTATTTCGAAAAAATTTTCTTTCTCGTTACGAGCAACTTTTTTGCTCGATCATGTAATTATTCACGTAATTATAATTTATCATAATACAATAATCCATACTATTTTCGTTCTAAACGTTCTTTTAATTCTATTCATTGCTTAGAAGAATTCATTGCTTAAAGAAAAATTGAAGAAAAATATCGAATTATGGAAAAAAATGAAAATGAACTTTATTGAATTTTTTCGTCAATATCTACACTACTAGTGGCAGAAATAGAAAAAGGAGTGCTATGTACGCCTCCTCGTTCGCCAACACGTCAGTACATGTCACACTACATTCTCCTGACTGGCGTAAGCGGCACAAGTGGCTTTATACATATGTATGCAATGTAAATAAGTGAGTATGTAATGTAAACGGTGCGCAAAAATACCCGTAATACTAGATTATTGCTACGACGAGGTACCAAAACACATTGCCGATAAGTCTCAACTTATTTTAATTAGTTTCCGTTAAAAAACAAGATTGCAGCATAGGTGATGGTGATGAAAACGTTTTAAGTGGAGATTGAAATTTAACTCGGGCGAAAAGACAGAGTTATTCCTTTGTGTGCTATTTCCTTTTTTAACATTGTGTTTGATTGAATTTATTGGCATCGTTATATTACCGTTTTTTATCTCTTTTCGATATTTAAATTTATGAGAATATAGAAATAACATCTTATATTTCGGTTTACAATTTCAAGCGGTTGTACAAACGAAATGGTCAGATGTCTTTTATCTTTTAATGTAGAAACTGGTTACTACGCTCTGGAATCTCATAAACGGAACGAGTTGAATAAATAATAAAAGACCCGAGTTCTCGAATGGAGATTCAGAGCGTGATATAGTCATTATTTTTGTTGCAATTATGAGGATAAATATTTTTCATACAAACAGCATTCGTACATCTGCCGCCATCTGGACAGACGCCGTACAGTCTTGCAGATGGCGCAACATGAACAGTTTCAGTTTCGAAACATTAGAATTTGTGGCAGAATATTCGATTCAAAGTTTTTTGTGAGAAAAAGAAAAAGTGTGAATGATTATGAAACGTTAACGAAATTGTTTGAATTATAAGAAATCGACGACTTGATAATATACACGGGAGACAGTTTTATAATATTACTTTAAAATTACAACATTTTCGCAACTCAAGATTCAACAACTCTACATAAATATACAAGTGCATATATACAATATTGGAAGAGATTCAAAGAATATAATTAAAAGAAGACGAGACTAAAGTTAGTTAAATTAACATAAGTATTTATTATCTAAAATTTCATCATTTTATACATATATACATATATACATATATATACATATGTTTTATACACAATGTTCCTAATCTTTAATGATATTTCTAATTTTAAGTTCCATTGAAAGAAATGCTTTCATGTTAGGATCTTGTATTTTGTCCATGATTAATTTTTGTACATCTACGTCATTTTCTTTGAGAGTAGCACTTAATTTTTCTGCATATTGAATCCATACACAATTCGCGCATCCAGACATGCAACAATTCGTAGGTTCTGATAAATCATCTATCGAGAAGTCGTTGTTATTTTCATTATTTTCAGTAATTTTTTCCTCGGATGATAACGTTGATGATGTTCCATAGACAGATTTTTTAAAATATTTTTGTTGACAATTAACTCTTTTATTTTTGATAATTAATCGAGAAAATTGAATTAGGTTCATCACTATTTTATCACACCTTGTAGTTTTACCTGATTAAAGAAAGAATGAGAAATACGTAATAAAGATAAAATGATAGAATCATTGTTATTTATGTAATTAGCGTTTACAATACAATAAAGTATTTTAATGAAATATACGAATTAACGAATTTATAGATGATTAGTTCAAAATATTTAGTAAAATATCAAAAACTACTTCCTAACCTCGTTGGTCACTATAATCATAAACAATATACAATATAGATTTAAAATCCAATATATTTTTTATATTAGATGTGTAGATAATTTTAGAATCTTCTCATCATTTTACGTTATCCATTGAGTTCGAAATAAAATTAAATTTAAATTTTAATACACGAGACATATTAAAGCTAATAAATTAATTATAAATTTTGTGTTTATTTTATATTCAAAATTGTTTAAATTGTTTATTGATTTTATGATTAAAAAATTACTATTTAACAACATTTTGAATATGAAACATCATCGCGCGTCATTTATATTTTCGAGTAGACGAATGTCGACCACGTGAAAATCGTGTCTCGTTGTTTATCGAAATTCGAAATGGGTCGAAAAATCCCAGGAAAAAAGCACAGAGGTGTGAAAGATCCTTTTAAACAACAGGCAAAACGTCAGGCAGAGTGAGTTGTGCATTAACTATGTTTTATTCTCGAATTTCTTACATAGATTAGTGAACTGCCTATTATAGGTTAGAAACAAAAATAAATGCACCGCCAAAAGATGTGAACGAACAAGCTATACCGAAAAGTTTAGAAAAAATAATAGAGTTAAAAGAGGCAGTGAAATTGGGAAAAATAGGTAAAATAAAAAAAAGGAAGAAGAAGAAAAATAATCTTATATCCGTTGGTAAACAAGAATCTAAGCCTTTACATCCAAAGGCTAGACCAGAGAAAGTTGTTCCTATATTTCAACAAAGGCCTGGGGAAACTGAACAACGATTTTTACATAGAGTTAATCGAGATACGCAAGTTTTCATTAATGAATTTGCTTTTGAGAAAAAATATGATGTTCAAGTTAATCGAAATCCAGAAACAGGAAACATCGAAGGAGTTTCAAAATGTGAACAAACTGAATTAGACAAAATTGAAATGTTGAAGTCGAGTCATAAAAATATTAAAAAAAAAAAAAAAAACAGTGATATCAATAAGATCAAAATGACTAAAACTGAAAAGAAGAAGGAGAAATTGAAATTGAAGAAAGAGAAACAAATGGAAGAAAAATTAGACGAATTTGATAATTATAAAGATCAAGTTGAATTTGGAGAAGTGGTTCATGAACCACCTCAATTAAAAATCAAACCAAAAAATGCTAATACTATAAATACCTCTAAAGTATGTTTTTTAATTTAACAATACATTTTTTTTTTATTTTTTAATGCATTTTTAATATTTTTCAATATTTTTTAAATATTGATGAAAAATTCTTTAATTTTTTGCTATAGCCTGGTAGAAAGAATCTTCTTCTTTATTCAATGCTCAAAAAGAATGAAAATTCAAAGTTGGAGAATCCTAAGAAGAGAATGACTATAGATAGATCAGGAAAACGTAAAAAATTACCACTTGGAGAAAGGAGACAGTTAGAAAAACAACAGAATGATGTTATAGCAGCATACAGAATATTGAAAGCACAAAAATCTGCTGGTATTAACTAGGGTATGTAAATGATTATAAAATGTTATACTTTTATGTAGATTTTTTTTTTTATATTGTTGTTTTCTTACAAGATTGCTATGAATCGTTTTATTGTAATTGTGAAATTTACTTTTATTTTAATAAAATGTACAATTTTTTTATCATAAGTAAACTGTATGTATTTTTGAAGCATCACATTATTTTTTTATACAATTATACAATTATTAAGATTAACATGAAAATAGATGTATATGTATATATATATATATATATATATATTCATATAGACAAGATTTCTGTGCAACACATGTATAGGTACTAGAAATTTTTTCAAATAGAGGTTTTTCAAATAGTAAATTATTAGTAAATAACTTCATCATGTTTGATAAAAAAAAACAAAACAAATTTTTAACAAATTTTGTATCGAATTAATTCAAATTATTTCTTAGCACCAGTGCAATGTGTGATTTTCCAAAACTACATTCAATATACTTTTTAATATGAATTTTATCCAGTAGTCCATACAAATGGTTCTAATCTATCTTCAATTGGTAAAAGATTGTTCAAAGTTTCAAGGCTTTCTAGAGTTTGATTTAGAAGAGAATGGCATTTAGTTAATTGTTTACTAAGCTCATGTATTTTGTTCAGTTGTTCAGCAAACTTGGCAAATTTCTTTTGCCTTTCTGTTGCCAAATTAAGAATTTTGGTCACTTCTGGTTCGATATTAATGCATAGATTAGCTTGTTCAGTGGCAATCATTTGAGCATTAGTGTTCAGATGATGTTGATAACGTGCACACAGATTAAACAGGCCAATAGGATTAAGTCTTTCTAGGACCTCTGGATCTCTTACACCTGGAGGCAAATTGAGAGTGCCACGCATGATAGGTAGGAACATGGGAATACTTTGTAATTTAACCAAGTCAGGATCTTTGTCAGCTGTAGGATCTGCCACAGCTGATTTCACTACTACTATATTGTGTATTTTATCAGAGGTAGTTTTTCTGTAAGAATTATTATTCAAATAAAATATATTAAAATAGACAAAATCATAATTAATTATAAATAATTATATATTACCTGTAGCTATTGGTATTTAAATTATTTTTACGTCTAGATATATCTTGTGCACCCAAACTCTTGCCTCTATATAACTGTGATTGCTTATTTGTCATCTTTGGTGAATCTCCAATAGGTCTATTCACAGTATAAGATATATATGGTAAATCAGAATCTGAACAAATGCTTGCACCAGGACTGGTACATCTAGGTGGTGTGTCTTCCGGTACTCTTTCACGATTCGGTACACTTTTACCGCGTCTCAATGGTATATTTCTTGTCCTATTAGCATTGGTATTGTGAGTACCACCCTGAGAGCTCTGTTCCGATCCCATCTTGTCTGATTTTTTTAAAAATTTACTCTAATCTTTCTACAAGAATTACGTCAATTATATAAACGATATACATTAATCTTCCGTCTCACTACGAAAATTGCGTATAATTATTTTATAATTTATAAATATAAACATCTGATGACAAGAATAATTATAACAATAATCGTCAAGTTAAATTTAAGGCCATCTGACGTCGTTCGTTTTTATATAACCTTTCAATTAACGACTGATTAGAAGAGCACATTTTTATTCACTCCACAATTCAGGAGCTTCATAATAATCAATAACGAAAGAAAATTTAAAGAAAATTTTCTCGATACATCATGAAACTTTGGTTTTCCCTTGATCGTGTTGTCACCTCGATATTATTAAAAAATTAATTATACCGATAAATACAATAATATAATCACTTTGAACTCGGTTTTTAATTTCTGTTGTCAAAAAGTCGTTTTAATCATTGATTGTTCATGCTGGTAGATTTCATTTCGTGTCGTAGTCATTTGCACGATGAGAACACCATCTGTTGAAATGGATTTCGAACTCGAAGGTACAAAGATTTCTTTTCGCTTGATAATGTAACTCTCTGAAAAGTTTTATGAAAAAAAAAAAAAAAAAAAATACGCGATAGATTTATTGCCTCATTTTCTTTTTTTATTTTTTTACACATATATATTTTTTTATCAAATGTTTTGTTTTAAAGTTAATAATTTTTTATTAAAATATAAAAGACTTTACTTTATTATCACTAGTGTACATCAATTTTTAAATTGATGACGTAACTAATTATCGATTTTGTGGAACCGATATTCATATATTTAACACATGTTATATCTAAATTATTGATAACGGTTAAATATGTTACAACTGTATCACGTGAATAGATAGGGATCGACCTTTTCTAACAGTTCTTTATACAAATATAGATAAAAATATTCTTCGTTCTCTTTTCGTTCTTTCTTCTTCAAACTATATATATGTATATAAATATGTTATTAATAAAGTTAATGAAACGTATATATTTTATAATTAGATCAAAAAGTTCCATTCTTTTTATCAAATTTCTTTAGATAGATAATTTAAATATATTCAAAGATTCGTTCAAGGTTTCATTCAGACAGTGATATTGCGCGAAATGAAAATTTTCGTATACTTCATTTATCCAGGTTTTCTCCAGGTTTTCCTTATCTCATCTAACTTCTTACGAAGATATCAACATTAAATTTACATCGGTTCTCGCGGTAACTCGCGTATACCGTTAGAATTCATTTTTGCACGGTTGAAGAGGATTCTTGTGCAATCGTTTTTATATGTCAGCGAACGACATTTCTAAAGGCTTGAATCGTGCATATTATGTATCGACCCATTACGTATTCGTAGTTTCTAAGATTTTTCATCACAATCGTAGTTCAACCACTTTGTGATTTATGAAATTTGATTCATAATTGGCTTATCGCTAATGTAATCAAAATAAGATATAATCTACGAGAAAATATCGATCTTGATGGACGTTACATTTATTTTCAACTTTCCATCTTCCACTTTCCACTTTCGTCACGATCATCTTCTTTCTAAACTACCATCGAGAGCAGTTTAGAAAGCGCCATAAAAGATTTTTTAAAAAAAGAACTATAAACTGATTTTGCATATGCGAGAAGTATATCACTTAAATATTCGGCTGGCATAATGATTCGTAGATATAATAGAAAAGCGATCGGAAACGCTGTTACAATAGACAGAAATTTCTATTAGCTGCATGCGACACGCTTGACGTTTCATCGGCGCACTTCCTCTTCGTCGCTTCCCGTGATTTTTAACGAGCACTCGTTACTAACCACTTTCTAACTCATTGACGTATCCGAGTATTATCTTCACGGGCCGCGATACACAACGATAGAAACGAACATTCGCCCGTCTTTCTTATCAACTTTCGAAACGAACGAATTCGAAACATGATTCTCTAAATACGGGCCCCGCACTCAAACTTCCTACATTGTTTTTTTTTCCGATAGACGATAAAAATTCGGTCGAAAAGAAGGCGATAATAAAAGAAGGTTTCGTCACTATTAACAATTTTTCCTTAAAAATATCCCATTGTGAGTCGCTCAAAATTTCAATTTTGAAAATAGTTATCTCGATTATTAAAACGAGAAAAAAATTATTTTACTCTTTCAATTTTTCAGAATAGCTTTCGATCCTGATTTCCTGTTTTATTTTAATAATAAATCGTTGGAAAATTTGAGAAAAAAGGCTTTTCTCGAAATACTTTTTTTTCTACGATTCTCGCTTTCTTCCATTAAGATATTAATCAACGTTTCCCATTAGCGTGAATCTTGGATAGATTTTTCTAAATAATTCACGGAAGATTGAAAAGAAGAGAAAACGAAGGAAAACGAAAGTGCAACATCGAAATTTAATAAAGGAACGTGACACGACGGTATTGCGTTTGGAACGTACGTTAATAAGACTCACGATGCAAATGGAATACGCATGCATGAGACAGTGATGTCTCTCGCGCAACCCCGTACGGATTCCAATATTCCTCGCCTCGAGTGTTTCTACAGTTACAAGTAGAAGCTTGAATTCTCGAAAATTTCAAAACTTCTTCACGCGTTCTATTCCTGGTCCGGTTTTTTAATTTCACGTCTCGAGAAGAGAGAATAGAGATAGAGGTAAAAAAAAAAAAAAAAAAAAAAAAAGTAGTTGACCGGTGTTTTCGTGGTCGAGATATCTTCGTGAATAATTCATCGCGGAATTTTCGTTCTGTTTCGGAGCAATCTCACGAGATATATATATATATATATATATGTACACACATAAGAAAATCTAGAAAATTGTTATTTTTCATCGTCGTCAGTTTTTCTTATTTTGGCCTCGTTCGTATTTTTTTTCCGATTAATTTTAAGCCAACTAATCTTTAGAATTTAAACGCTTTTATAGCGCGTCATTTATCGAATAGAAAAGATAATCTCTATAAATATATGTAAACTTCTTTCCCGAGAGATTAATGCGTACGACGAAGAAAAATTTTATCGAAATAAACGGCTCGTTGAACGGTTAAATTATATTTCTCTATATCGTAAATTGAACGTTACCGCGTAGTTGAATATATTAGTAATTTCTTTTTTTTTTTTTTTTTTTTTTACGGTATTCAGCTCGATACCGATTACTGAAATTACGCGTGGACTCTTATGGAATCGCGACACGAGTAATTTTCACGCCTCGAATTTGTTCTATGATTTTTCGTCACTTTCCATTTTATCGTTCCATATCGCATTGACGTTCCGCGCATTTTGTTGTTTTTTATTTTTTTTTTATCTTTACAAAATGCGCTGCAACTATTTTGTGAAAATGCGAAATTCGATTATCGAGAAAATGGTTTGAATTTTAATGGGAACACTCGCAATCTCTGCTACGTACCAATTTTTCGAAAATGGTCGGAGTATATATATATATATATATATATATATTTTGTTAATGTTTCCTCCGCCATCATCGTAACGATCGATCAGCATACGTTGAAAATTTTTAATTTTGTCGTCGCGCGGCCGATTAAATCTTCTCTCGCGCAGCATCCTGTTTTCCTTCTATGCGGGAAAATTTTTGATCTGGTTGATTAGTTATTGGCCGGCAATGTGTGTGAGTTATTTTAATAAAAACGCGGGTTATCGCGACTCCTTGCCTGGACACGTGTCAACAGGCAATTTCACAGAGTTATTCGCAATCAGGGGAAATAGAGGCAGTTCCTCGCGCGATCGTTTTTCTTCTCTATAATACGAATATATATATACGGTATATTCCAACCTTCCCATTCGTGTTATTTATTAATCGTGCGTACGAGTGAAACGTGAATTTCGAGAAAAGTAGAATTTCCACCAGTTTCCACCGTTTTCTTCTTCTACGGCAAGGGGACGCGTTTGAATAAACAATCTCGTTTCGAGCTGAATTTTTCTTCCTCGAAACTTGTCACGTCGGACCGAATTGTTCGCCGTTGTTGAACGTTCTACGAACATTTCTTTCCTGTCTTGGTCAATTTTCCTGATACGTGTTTCCTCGAAATCTCCGACTACCTTCGACTATTTAACCGATTCCGGGATTATCCTCGTTGACGAGACGATTCTTACCTGAAATATATCGTCAAACAATGTAAGTTTCGTAAGAGTTAATAGTTTTTACAACGAGATTCCGTTTTTTCTTTTTCTTTTTTTCAAATCATTTTTAGATAACGTTAATGACCTACTTCATGAAAAGGAAGTTAAAATTAGTCTCGCGATAAACATCGTTTCCTCTCAAGTCTACTCAAATAACATCGACAAATATACAATTTGTTCGAAAAATTGGAAAAGCTAAACTGTCTCTTCGCGACACGAAAATATCTAGATAGACAAAAAAAAAGAAATCTTGGTTGGAGAAAGGCCTTTTCATTATGCAATGACCCTACATAACGCAGCCTCCCATAGAAACAATATTATCTACGGTTCGTAGAATTGGCCTCAAGCCTCTCTCAGGGTCGATCTCGACCGTTCTGAGATCTCACCTACCCCTCACGACTCCATCCCTGTCCCTATACTCTCGTGATCCACACGTGGTGAAAAAAAAAAAAAAAAGAGAAAGAAAGAAAGGAAGAAAAATACAAATTTCGAGCGAGTTGTTTGTCGGAGCGAGTTGACACAGCGATATCTAGATCGATCTCTCTGGCCACCGGGAGAGCGGTCGTCTCCTCTTTTCAAACATAGACCCGAAAAGAGTGGCCGTGGTTGCTCCCTTGGAAGTCGGGCAATCTGTGGAGATAAAGATCGCGCGAGGAGGGACGCCGTCGGTCGGTGTGAGAGAATGGCGGGCGGGTGGATACGAATATGGAGATGAAGGGAGCGAGTGAAAGGGAGAGGGAGGGAGGGAGGGGATGTGACGAGGGGTTGCGCGTGGCGCAGGGTGGATGTAAAAAAGGGCATTAAATTTAAATTGCTCGTATCCCTGCGCGCGTCTGACGTGAAACTTTGAGAGGCGGTGTCATCAAAAAAAAGAAGGGAAGGAAAATATGGAAAGACGACGTTTCGTCGTAAAAAAAAAAAAAAAAAAAAAATAAGGCGACCGCGATACCCGTATCCACCTGTCGTCCCATCGAGGAGAGATTACACCGGTGATTCGAACGGTTAGATGGAAATCACGATTTTATTCCGTTCCTCCAAGGATTCCTGTATGCTCCTTATTTTCCTTTTACTTACTCGGTCGAAGACCGAGATACCGAATACCATTGCCTCTTAACTCTTTACCAAGGATTCATTGGGAATTCTTCTTCTGGAAGTTCCCTCGAGAATCTTTCTAGACAGGGAAGGATCTGGGAATTAGAGGCAAGGGGGTTCGGTTTAGGATGTGATGAAATTTAGAACCGGATGTTTCTTACACATATTTTATATCTGAATTATTTATTAACTATTTTTCTTTTCTTTTCTTTATGCTTTTCTTAGAGATGTTCGAGTCGTATGCATGCTGAGTACGTTTGAAACAAGATTCATCATCGAAATAGGAAGAATTCGTGGGGGTAATTTTTCGTGTCAGGTAAGGAATTCTTATTTCGTTGAATAGAAATAATATATTTTTTTAATTTTTTTTTTTTATCATGCTCTCTTTACGAATTATTCTTTTCGTTATTATCCAGTGTTATCAGACGAGTCAATTTTTGTAATGGATCGTAGCAGAAACGTGCCGGTAAACACGATGTTTATTCAAGTGACAAAACACGGCTGTTAAAATTTTTGATTGATCATCGTGATTGATACCTATTTTTTTAAACGTTCCTCTTATTAACTTTCCTCTTTTTTCATTTAAACGTCGATTAACGATGTTTGCGTATTATTTCGCGAGGAATTTGTATTTGAAATTTGGATATCAAATTCCATTCCAGAATGCTTACGGGGGATGATACGAGTTACGAAGGATCCGTAGATCGAAATATCGTAATTTTCTTTATTTATTTTCATTTATTTATTTATTTTTTTCGTTCTAGGGAGTAATGTTGAAAAGATTGGATCGCGTTCCAAAATCCACGAATTTGGGCGCAGTGCATGTTGAAACGTCTGCAGGGAATCTTGATCGATGTTTGGTATGCAGACTAGTTCGAGCAAACATTAAAATTTCGTCGAACCGGTCAAAAATTTGGCCGCTTAGGGCTGTTTGCCTGGCAGATCAGCATAAGAATCTGTCGTTCGTGCATCCCCCTCTCCACCTTTCCTCCCTCTTCCCCTATATTGTACTCTCTGAAAAGGTGCCTAAATGCTGATTCATAATTTATGGGGTTGGCGTAGTCTGTTTGAATAACGATATCCTTTCTATGAATCTAGATTAGTCGTTAAATTCTGATTTCTGAATTTTCTCGATGGAAAAATATTTTGCATCTTTTTTAAATCGGTTTGCTTCAAAATTTCGCGCTTATTCGTTCCCTTCGATACGAAATCTTGGAGAATTTTCTCGAAAAACAATTTTACTGCAACGAACTCTGAAAAACGAAATATTTTTTTTTTCCACTTAGAATTCTAACTCTTTCCTCCTTATTTTCCACATTATTCACTCGACAATCATCGATCGAATCGAATTATCGTCACCTTATTTTTCATCACGCAGCATCTCGACACTCGAAATAATATTCGACCCAAGGATATTCTCAAGAGTTTCTGGAATCGAACAATGGAGCTATTTTTCTCAAAAAATAAAGAAAGAAAAACAAAGAGAGGGAGGGAAATAGAAATAAAGGAAAAGAATAAAGAAAAATAAAGGTGAAGACAAAAGGCGCAAGGTGTCTCGATCGCTCAATAACCGATTGGTAATTGAATTTGCAACAGTGCGGGGGGAGGTCACGGAGATCTTTCCTTTGTGCTTCGGCTTATGCGCTCTTATGACGCGCGACGATTGCTCGTAGCGGACGTTCCACGTAAGAGAATCCGTTTATTGGACAGGGAGCGCAGCATTTTGTCGAGCGGTGTACGGTGTGTACGTGTCTTGTCTCGATCCGATCTTCGTCCGGGTCGGGTCAAGTCGTTTGCATTTACTGCCGGTTCTCTTCCTCCCCTCGGAGTCGCCTTTCTCATCGGTCAGAATCGTCATCTGGATTCGAGTTATTCCCTTTCCTATCTCGTCGTCACTCCGCTCGGTCGGATAGAACAACCGCCCCGTATTAATTACGCTCTCGAATCAGCCCCGTCGTGTCTCCTCGTCGATCGAGATTGCCAGCTTAAATTGATTAACGACTCGCGACTGGATATACCAACTGGAGATTGTCTCGGTTCACTCGGGAGTTGAGAAGGATTGTTGAGTTAGGTGGGATGCAGTTGATGTCGTTGTTTGAACGAATCGAACGAGGATTTTCTCGGATTTTCATTTTCTTCGTTTTATAGAAAACGGGGTGTTGGTATTGTTAAAAATCAAGGGAAGGGAGGATATTGCGTATAGGGAGGATTATAATTGATTACGATAATTGATTCGACAAATTTCTCCGTGTCGTGATAAGGTACGAAAATTACAAAAAAAGAAATTGCGAAACTTTTTTAAATTATATTATTTAGTTACGATGTCTCGTATTTTTTCGAAAAAACTTAAAAGTTTTAACATTTATGTCAATTGTTTATCAATTGTCGTAAAATATTTCCCGTCGCATTTTCTATCTGCGAAATCTATCTTGTTTAATTGCTAGAGGAAACTCTTGTATTCAGATCTAAAAATATATCGTTAGGAATATTAATACGAATGAAGAAATACTCGATATTTTGAAATTTTTAACATAGTGTGGCTGAATAATTAAAAGAAATCAAGTAAAATTTAACTTTTTTTTTTTTTTTTAAACATTTCAAAATCGTTATATAAATATTCATAAAAATTACATAATTATTTATAACGAGCAACTATATTCAATATTTCCTTTTTTCTTCTAAACAGGAAGCTGCAAACATTTGAAAAATACGTAATAAAAAATTTAATTTACCGGTTGCGTAATTTTATGTAACTGGCACACAATAGAATCCTACAGACAGCCAAAAGGATCGTTCGTAATTTTGTAAAACTGCGAGATTAATTTCAGCTTAAAAACGTGGAACGTGAAAAATTTTCCAATGTTAATCCTATTCTATATTTCTTGAATTAAAATCATAATCGTAAATCGACCATTGATATTAAGTTGATACTTGATTATTTATTAATTTGATTATTTTAAAAAAGAATATTTAACAATTATCACTTTTCGCTTATCGAATCATAGGCTCTCCATTTCGATACGAATAATAAAAACAAGAAAGAAGGAAAATAGAAAAAAGGAGGGAAACATTCATTTACATTGAAAAATATTCGCAGTGAATACGGATTTATACGAACAATTCGAAACCGTCGCTCGAAACCGATGAGTTATTCTACGCGGGCCGGTGCGGTGTGGTGGGGAGAGAGCGCGGAGAGGGGGTAAAGCCACCCTGCGCGGCGTCACCGCGTCAGTGAGCAGCGAGCTCTCGTCGCGTGAACATTGTCTTGTTACGGGTTTCTCGAAAACAGTCGTGCCACGTGCTTCTTCGTGCCGCGTTACTTTCACCCGACCGGTTCGCGTGATACCAATACCTCGTTACGATTTTATATTTCGCCGAATATTGTGAACAGGTGCATCGATGCGTCGTCCGGCTCGCGTGCTCGCGTGATCGTCCGAAAAACTGGATCGAAGCTCGTTGAAATTCAAATAGAGGGAAATTATATCGAATCACCGTTGCCTGTACACTTTCTTCCTTTTCTTCGTCGGTACGTTCGTCTTGATTTATTGCGTGTCATCGAGTCTTTCGTTTAACGCGTTTATCACGATTCTTTCGTTTATTGCGTATTTATTCGTTCTTCCATTCACTACGCACATATATTATTTGTCTTCTTTCTTCGCGTATTGTCGCGTGGAACGTTTACGTGGAAAAAAAAGTAAATATAAATTTCTCGGTATTCTCTTTTCACGCGTCCCTACATTGTTACGATAGATTGTTGTGCGATACGCTTATCTCGCGATAAGAGTCGAGCGAAAATTATAAACGGTTGCGTGTTTATTGTGGTCGAGCTCGACGAGTCGATCTCGCCTACCTGTTTACCTATATTCGCGTTAATTCTTGTCGCGTCGATAACCATGGACTTCGTTTACCGGTGATGTAACAGTTACCAGACTCTCGTTATTTTAATAACTTCGAGACTTGCATAAATCCGCGAAATGTCCATTAACATTGGTTCGTAACGGGTATTTCAGAAGCGGTAATTTGTTAAAAAGTACACGTTGTATTTGCGATTCGATACCACCGGAGAGCTCTTATCTCGATCGCCTAAGAATATTTCCATAAAAAAGATATTACCGCGATCGAAAGCCTCTTCGTGAATTTTTGACGTAAGAGGCTACCGGCAATTAGTGCAACCACAATTATTAGCAGTAAGAGATAAAGAAGAGGAAGAAAAATAGCGTATTTTCACGTAATTCAGAAAAATTCGTGTTTTCGTAAGAAAACGACTCGGCGCACGATTTTTCCTCTATAAATAATAGGCTAATTTTATTTATTGCTTTGATAATTCTCGCACGTAACATTGTCATAAGGGAACCGAATGGTTTGTTGCATAATGTCGGTAATTTTACGGTATTTGCGTGGTGATAAGGCATGCGCCTCGGACGTTTCTAAGATACAAACACCGGTCTTCCACGTCGCCACGTCTCATTGCAACTTCAAAGTCGATCTGTGACGTTGCATAGGTTAACTGGCGTGGAAGATCTGTCGTTGTGCGACCGACTATCGCGATATAGAAACCGGTGCAGCAGAGTCGAATCATATCATCTTCGGTCGGTGGTAGATCGAACATCGTAAATCGCCGTCGAGTCTCTCGCGAGAAGTTTTTACGAGTGGTAATGGACGCGTGGTAATAAACGAGCTGATTTACGCCACTTTTTTTTTCTCTCTCTTTCTCTCTTTCTTTAACTCCGTGCCCCGAATTCTGTTTCTTCGCAGTTCGAGGTAACGCTCAGACGTACTCTTGTCTCTAGTTTCCTTGCACGAGGAAATATTTTTTTATTTTTATTCGTGACAAACAACACGCTGGTGCATTTTTTTTTTTTTTTTTTTNTTTTTTTTTTTTTTTTTTTTTTTTATTAATATATAGTCGAGATAGGAAACTCGATCACAAGAGAGACCAACACGATCAGATGAGTCGGGTTTCTGGCTTATTGAAACGCGACGTGAAACAAGTTGGTCGTTCGACCGGAGTGTCGTGTATTACACGGTTGCATAATGGCTCGATTAGACGAAGGCGTACCATCGAAAGAGTGAATCGTGAAAGTCGCGCATCTTCGCGGTAAACACGATTCCGGTTAGAGGGGAAAAGCGAGAAGGTTCTAAAGGTCGCGTTAGCCTGGGTTATTCAGTCGAGCGTTGTGTTTAAATGGTAGCCATTGAACCATTATCTCGAGCAAGTTATCGGAAAAACGTTTCCCTGACCCCGCTTCCTGCTGAGCTCTAAACTCTCGGGGGCTTTGAATGGGTTTGGGGAAAAGGCGCGCTGCTAACTCTGCGGCGAATTAAAATTACATCGCAAAGATCGTGGCTCGATATCGACGACCGAGCCTTCTCTCCAATTCAACAATTCGTCAAAGTGGAAAATCTTTGGAAAAACTTTGGATAATATATTAAAATAAATTAGAATATTTATTCATCACGCGTTGGATCGAAAATTTTTTTCCCAATTCATTATTATTTTTTACTAGAAAATTCGGTGAAGATCGGACAGAAGCATCGCATAGAGGAATACGGTTGGACGAAGATCCAAGGCCTATCCATCTTCGTCGTTCGAACGATCTACGTGACTGGCCACGTGACTGGTGCGCGAACAGGTATGCAATATGAAAATTTATTTTTGATTTTTGATTGCGTGCGCGGTGATGTTTGTAGTTTTCACAGTTGAAGAGGAAGGGTGATTTTTCGCGCGATAAAAGTGAAAGCAACCGTGAGCGACCGATCGATCAGTTTTTGCGCCGCGCTCCACGCTTTTCATTCTCTCTCTCTCTCTCTTTCTCTCTTTTATTTTTTCCAATTCGAATGATTTTGCTTATAATTCGTAGAATTCACTTTTTCATCGCGACTCGCGAATGCTTGTTCCGTTCGATTGAGACGAGCGAATCGTACAAATTCGATCAACTTCTCGTTTTTTAACGTGTTTTTTTTTTTTTTTTTATTCAACGCAATTTTCTATAATAAGCAGAGAGAGATTCAGACGTTAGATTGGATCTATATCGAGGCAAAATTGAACAGGTTCGTTCAACTTCTGATCCCGCGGTTTTCAAAAAGGGTTTTGAAAAACGGCCAATTTTTCTCATCGTTCCGCCGATTCGGTAAAACGATGGAGGATAATGGAGACTCGAGAGAGAGTTTAACTCGGTTTCATTAGACCCCCGTTTGTCGTTCGGATGGCGCATCACGAACAGTCGATGATTATTCGCCGCGTTAATTACTCGCCATTAACAAGTTTCAGGTACAACCAACCAATCAAGGTCTTTCGTTCCTAAATTTTTGCACAAATTTTGCACGGAGATTTTCACATTTGCTTTTTTCTTCTTCTTTTTTTTCTTTTATCATTCCCTCCCGTTTTCCAACGTTCCTCTTCCCTTTCCAACGCGATTTCGCACACGCGTCTCCGACGATGTTCGATAAATTGCATTTACACGACCACTTATCGAATCCACCTGTCTGAATTCTCACATTCTCCAACGTTTCACACTCGGCAAAATCAACTTTGTTTTATCTTTTTCTTTTCTCTCTCTCTCTCTCTCTCTCTCTTCCCTAAAACGATTCCATCGATCATTTATATTCAATTAGTCTCGAGTAACCCGTAACAATCATCGGGTCTCGTTTCACTCGTTTCTCGTACTTTTCCACCGTTTATTCCTCTCTTTTTTTTTTCATTCGTTCCCTTTTAAAACCGTTCCATTCTTAGGTAGGATAGGAAGAGTAGAACCGAGGAGGATTTTTATTCCATAGTTTCTATTCCGTAGTTTTATCACGGTTACACACTGCTGACGCCACCTGGCTGTTTTTCCGCCATCCCCCGAGAGATTTTCCTTTCCTAATCTCGCATCCCCAGCGCGTATCGTCTTTTATTATCGCGATATCGGGAAAATTTCTTGTTCGGGCCGACGATAATCGAAGCGGCACGCTCCGAGTAAAAATTTTTATCGCCCACTTCCTCGCCTCGTCCAGAATCTGTTAACGCGTTTCTGCAGATCGTGCGAAAATTTTTATCGACGTCGGACGTTTCGTTGTAAGCAAACCCTTGCTTCTACTACATTTTTTCTTCCCTCCTTCTCTCTCTCTCTCTCTCTCTCTCTCTCTCTCTCTCTCTTCCTCTCTCTTTCTCTCCTCCTTCTCTTTCTCTTCCTCTCTCTTTCTCTCCTCCCTCTCTTTCTCTCTTTTTCTCCTCTTTCTCCCTCTCTCCTCTCCTTTTTTTCCTCTCTCTTCTCTCTCTCTCTTTCTCTCTCTCTTCCTTTTTTCTTCCTTTGATCGGCGACCTTAAGGAACAATGACGCGGAAAGAAAGATCGCGGAGGATGGTCGCGGAGAGCGAAGCGATTGGATCCGTGGTGGTGAATTGGAAACGGCGCGGGTATCGAGTATCCGCTGGACGTGATGCAACGGCAGTTCGTCTTAATATCGATGGCGTAGGTGGACGAGATAAAGTATAATCAAGAGGATACGCGTCTCACGGCTCGAAAGTGAGACATATTGCTCCTCTTACACGAAACGTAATCGAGACGTGAATAGTTGTGTGCCGGTGACGCAATCGCGCCCGTAAATTTTTTCACTTCTTTTCTCTTCTCTTCTCCGATTCCAATTTTCATTTCCGTTCGTCGTCAAATTCGTTCGAATTAAATAATTGAAATATTCAAATTCGAGGTAAATTCGTGCGTGATAAGGTGAGAGGGAAAATGAATTCGGGGGGATGGGTTCAAATTTTTCGGTCCAAATTTAAAATTCGAAACACCGTTTCCGTTAGAAACTAGAGAAATTCAAAGTTGAAAGGAGTGGTTACCGCGGAAGCGGATCGACGATCGACAACAATTTTTCGCGAGGGGCAAAGTTGCGCCATTCTTCTTATCGCGACGAGCCGGCCTCCCAGCTTAGTCCTCCCTTCGAATATTTCCCTGGTTGCAGGTGTATTAAGTCCGTTCATCTCAATATTGGAAAACTTGGCCGATGTAAACGAGGTTCATACGGCGAAACAGGAATTTCCTCTTTCGGTCCAATTGAACCGAATTTCTTTCCACCAACTTATTCTTCCGACCACCCTTTCCTCCCTCTTCCTACTTTTCCCCTATTTTTTCCAACGAGAAAACTGACTCTGGAAAGAGATCGGAGAGGAGCCGCGCGAATATCCTTCGTCCTTCGTCCCCTCCCTCCTTCCCTTTGGCCGAGAGATGGATAAAAATCTCGGAAACGCGTCCCCATTCGCGGTTAATTAATCGCGAAACGCGTCGTTACTCGTCACTTCGTGTGTTTCGTCATTTGTGTTTCCAGTTCCTCTTCACCTTTCCTCTCTTTCGTGGAGGGGGAGGGAGAGAGAGAGAGAGAGAGAGAGAGAGAGAGAGAGAGAGAGAGAGAGAGAGAGAAGAGAAGACCTTATTCGAAGAAGGAAGTTTGTCAAGTTTCGCACGAGGATCCTCACGAAGGTTTTTAAATCAATTTGCAAACTTTTGCCACCCGATGTCGAAAGAAATTTACGCGCGCGGGGGGGAGGGGTCTTGGACTTGGGAAAAAAAAAAAAAAGGAAGAAAGAAATTCTCCTGTTACTACGCGCGTTACATGGAAACGACGTTTCGCGAGAAACGAGAGAGAAAAAAAGAACAAGCGAGATTAATATCCATTGTTCGTTGAAAAATTCCTTTCAATTTTTTCCGCCCCCTTCCTGTCTCTCCGTAAGAGAATTTCTTTATTTGTTTATTTTCTTCTTTTTCTTTTTTTCCCCCCTCTCTCTTTCTCTTCAAAATGCAAAACGTACGCGCTATGTAAGGCGAACGAACGATCCTCGCGTAATGAAATTTACACCTCTCCTTCCTTCCTTCCTTCCTTCCTTTCTTCCTTTCTCACGTGGATGGAAGAAGAAAAAGTCAAGCGAGGAGACGTTAATCTAAGAATTTGTTTTCCCCGACCGGCGCTAATTTGTTCCCTCGTTGCATTTTAATTCCTCGAATCTCGCTTTTTCTATTTCCATGTGATCCGTATAATTTATTAGGCGGTGTACGTTTTAATAAGAATCGTACGTAAAAATGGTGGCGAAGGATTTCTCGTACCATTCCTTCTCTTGCGTTTCTTTCCCTCTCTCTCTCTCTCTTTCTTTTTTCTTTTTTTTTTTTTTTTTTTTACTCGTTTCGTATCACGCCCACATTCTACGTGGATTACATACGGAAAGTTAGTCTTATTAACATCGCTTGCCAGGTGGACGAGATAAGAGTTAATCGTTGGAACGTGGCTTTATACGAAGGAGTGAAAAAGGGAGACGCGGTTAATTAGTTATTCGGATGAATTTATTCTCGATTTTTTATTTTTCGCGTACAAATATTTCCCAATTTTGATTATCAAATAGTGCCTTAAATTTGTTGGCAATTGATTTTTTTAATAAAATATATTACGCGATTTTTATTCGCTTTGCGTTGCTTTCAAATCCTCTCTCTCTCTCTCTCTCNTCTCTCTCTCTCTCTCTCTCTCTCTCTCTCTCTCTCTCTCTCTCTCTCTCTCTTCTGAAAATTCTACCCTTCTTTCTTTCTTTCTTTATTTATGAATGACATTCGGGATCTGTTTTACATTTTCCACGATCGAACGTGAAACGTTTTAACATGGGAAAAGGAGAGGGGGGGGGGGAAGGAGGGAGGGAAAGAGGAAAGAAAAGGATATAAACCTACAGAGACTTAACATCTCGTAAAAAGAGCGAGGTTCTCTCACTTTTCCACCCAACAAACTTTTCCCCTTTCAACTTTTCCCAACTTTTCCCTACAGGCTAATCGATTTTACGAGTTCAAATTATTCCCATTTACATTTTCAATTTTAAACCATGGAAAAAAATATATCTTTCTCATCGGGTTCGACAAAGGGGTTTATAATATATCTTTTTTTTCTCTATACGTACACATCTATACGAAACGTGCGCTGTGTATACTTATAATTAATCCATCAAAGGTAATAATTGCAATTACGAAGCATCGATCATCGATTCAAACAATTTCTCCTCGCTTTCTCTCCGGAAAAATTCTTTGATCTTTTCCCATCGTTTGTCGTCAACGATGATGGAAGAAATAATAAATCGCGCGTTTGAAAAAAATCACTTCGAGCAACGTACACGAAGAGAAAAAAATCAACACGGATAATATCTCTCCGTCGAGAAAATGTTACGATTTCTCTATTTCTCTCGCGATATTCGAAACACCCCTTTTCTCCCCTCCGTTGCACTTGTTCGTCTCGTTTTAATATCTGTCCCCTGTCGATGGACAGATCAAGGAATGGATCTTCCAATCGGGGATATTCACGCAATATTCAATCAATTTATTTCACCCTCGAAACTTATCCAGAAACCGTTTAGAATTTCGACCTGCTTCACCTTAAAGGCGAAGAGAGATTTCGTCCCTGCTTAAACGACACTTTATCTCTCTTGATATATGCTCTTTTGTCTCGAAGAGCACTTGGTTCCGTTTCGAAATTAGTTTCGAAGAACGTTTGTTTTGGAAACGGTGGAATTCGTCGCAAATAGTAATCGCGAGAACGAGAATTTTAAATGTTTTACAGGGGAACGACGCGTGTGACTTTGAGGTTAGAGTTTCGAAACAATAGGTCTCGTAATTGCGAAAAAAAACTCTGCAAGATTGCCTTCAACGCAGTAGCCGCTCAAACAGCGAAAATAGTCCCGAGTTTTATTCCGTTATTATCGCTCCATCGATATCGAGCCTCTAACGTGTCCCTCTCCTGTTATTTATAAACACCGTCATCAACGACGGAGATGAAAAATTATTATATTTTCAGGTGCGATTCGTGGTGGTTAGTTTCCCTAGTGATTTATGATGGAAAAGAAAGATCAACGATGGCGATACTTTTTTCACCGATTAAAGGACATTGCAATTTTCGTGTGGAAACTCGGTGGAATAAAGGATTTCGCGGTGGATTCGCAAACGGAGCCGCGTTAAGTCGAGATTCGTAAATCTTTAGGAAGCGTAGGCGAGGTTAGATAACGAGGCAAATATTCCAAATACCGGGGACGGTATAATTTAATTCTCCCCAGATTCGGCCGGCGCAAATCGAGCGGTTCTTTCCTCAAACGCCTCTTTTGGATAAAAGCGTTTTTACTAAAAAAAAAAAAAAAAAAAAAATAGAAATAGCAGATATATTTTCGAAGATTCGAGTTGAATTACAGGTGAATTTCCGTACAAGTGGTGGAAACAGATGGAGCACCTGATAGGAAAGGGTTTATTAAAAAGCAAAGATAAACACACATGTCCAAATAGGATAAAATTTTTATCACTCTCGAACTCTTCTATCGATTTCTCGTTCGATTAAGTTTGTTGATTCTTAGCTCCGCGATCCCCACGCGGATTCTAAACTTTGCCACCGTATTTTTTCTTTTTCCTTTTTTTTTTTTTCCCCACTCGGTTTTTCACTCACAGAGTTTTTATCTTATCGGAGAAAGATGGTCGACTTAATTTCTGGAACGACGAATGCCGAATAAAATTGCGCGTTGAACGTCGCGTTCGACCGAGTTTTATCGACGCTCTTTATCAGCCGGCCCGGCAAGAAACTCGTTACCTTTTTCTCGATTACCTTTCACTTCGCGACGCCCGATCGGAAAATCTCGTCCGCCTCTCGAAACTGTCGCTAAAAGCTGCTTGTAACCTGGTTACAACAACTCCCGATGCCAGAAGGAAAAGGAATATTAACGTTCGTGTCGAACGGCACGATACGTTCGGAGGACAACCGTTCGATCGAAATTTTCCACGCTTTTTCCACGCGGTCGAGAAAGCTGATAAAAAGGTGTTGTTTTTTTTTCGCCACGCGCGGTTATCTCTCGCTCCAACCAAATCACGAAACGATGATAGAACGAGTCAATATTTGGACAGAATTTATCGGGATCATTTGTATCTTTCCGATTACGGTGAAATTAAAATTGGAAGGGAATCGAAGGGAAATTTCTTATTTCTGGAATCTTTTTCCCGGGATTATTTAACGCGAAACGAAATTATTGATAAAAATTTTTCACTGATTTCGAAATGTAAGAAGGGATTTTTTTCTTTGGATTTTATTTTCAATTTCAATCGATATCGATCACGAGAACATATTTAATTTTTTAAAATTAATTTATCGAATCTAAATCATCGATTGGAACGAAACGGTTGATTCCATACTGGAAATAATTGATTCCGATTTCATATTTTCAAATCTACTTGTTTGCCATTGGTCGAACGAAGACGAATATATATTTAAATTTTCGATCGAAAGAAACGGTTGAATCGTGATTGCTCGTCGATCATCTGCGGAATGAAAGATGGATACGTAACACGTTGCAAGAACGCGAAATTTTTGATTGGCGGGCACGTTATGCGATGCCGTTTAATTAATTCCGTGGCCGGCCTTAAAATTTCATTTTCCCCTGTTAAATGGGAGTTGCGTGCCGCCGGAAAATCGTAAATCTCTTTTGTCTCGTTCGCCCTTGTATCTTTCATTCGAATTTTAATAGAAATTAATTAACAAAAAAAAAAAAAAAAAAAAAAAAAAAAAGTCGTAAAATTCGCCCGATACGAATCTCCCTTTCTTCGAATCTCTACATCTCTTTTTTTTTTTTTTTCTTTTTTTCCAATTTCGTCAATTCGCGAAAGAGATACGCGGACAGCGAGGAAGCGAATTTATCTCTTTCTCAATTTTAATTTTTTTCCTCGAATTAAAATCCCTCGATATAATTTGTATAAATTCGTTTCCATCTTTTCGTTTCGCTTCCTCGTTATTATTTCGTAAAATCGTGAATTGGATAACACCAACCGGTTAAGTAGCAACGCTTTTCTGTAATTCCGTAATGCAATCGCAATGTTGCGACACGGAGCGATGAAATAATATTTTCGTTGAAATCCAAGCGGCGATAAAATAACTCGGTTTGCCACTCGGATGCATTTTCAAACACCCACCCAGTTACGAATAATCGGCCGCACTTCTCGGATGGCATCGGTGAAAATAGTCGGGTTTGAGTCACGAGATCGGTGATGTTTGGTCGCGTTGGAACCGCGAGTTGGACGATTCCGCTTCTGCGGTTTTTAAACGTTGCGTTTCTTCTCTTGCCACGTATATATCGCGTAAATATTTAACGTGGAATTAAGTATTATCGCGGCACGTCGCGATTTTTCCATCGAACGCGCGGATTGATAACGCGGATCTTTCTCTTCTTCTTCTCTCGCTTCGAGATAACGTCTTCTTTGTCGAGATATATTAATAAACGTCCTTCTCGATCATTCTCGCGGTAATCGACGAAACGGACGAGAGATGGCGAACTCGGTCGAGAAAGAGACGGAGCCAATCCAATCCTCGAATCTTCTTCTTCAAACAAGATTCCTTCTTCTTCTACCGCCAATTAATCTCTCGAGGGAACGGAGTCAATGGAGCGGACAAAGAGATCTTTTATCGAAATTGGCGGAGCGGTTCAATTTTTCAGAATTCACTCTTTTGCCTCTCGCCTCCGTTCTCCTCTCGCGGAGGAAGAAGGTTCTCTCGTGTTGACATCGAGTAAACTTTCTTGCCTCTTTTGCGAAAACGATCGGCCGACTCCCGACGCAAATAAACGCCACGCGCCTCCTCCGAAACGCCACCCGGCCAACCATTATTACCGCTGGTGGAATTTGAAAGTCATCGATATTCGGGGCCTTTTTATCGGCCCTCAATCCCCTTTTTTCACATTAATGAAAGTCAAATGCCATCCTTTCTCGCGGAACAGGATCTCGATGGTCTTCTTCGATCGACGCGTTGAAACGAAGACGAGGAAGGCTCGTTTTCATAATTTATTTTTTGATCGATGATTCGTCTATATAATAGTTATTTTGCAACTCCGTAGAACGATGCACGCACGGTCTTGGGAACAATCGCGTTTTACTAATGTCTCGTGTCGCAGAGGATGACTAATCGCGCCGAGCGCTTTTAACTCGCGCGCCGAGCGAAGCAAGGTAGAAAGCACGACGGGGCGTCGTGAAACATGCGCCTGACCATCGTTCCAAATGGTGATCGTAAATCGACGACTTTAAGGCTGATCGAAGGCTCTTGTTGCAACTTGTCCCCATACATGGCCACGAAAGTAAAACGTGCCCCTGCAAAATTTGCAATATAATAGGCTGTACTTTGTATCCCATCGTAGTGCGCGAGTTAGAATCTGAAATGGCGAAGGAACATACTATTTTTGCTTAAATATACCCATTAAAGTATAGTTAACTCGAGTGAAAAGTTGGCGAGGAACAGTAGCAGGTAGTTTAGTGCTATTCCGAGTCAATTACCTGTCCTCGAGGACTAATGAAAGGATGGGTGTACGTATTTTTTAAGATCGATTAGAATTCAATTTTCTTCTTCGATTTTTCTTCGTTTTCGCCAAAACGTTCGAAAATCTGTATCTCTTTGTTATTGAGAGAGAGAGAGAGAGAGAGAGAGAGAGAGAGAGAGAGAGAGAGAGAGAAATAGGTAGTCCCTTTGTTAAGTAAATTTATCTTGAACGGTCTTCACTTTTCTTATGGTCAGGTCACTGGTTACTTTCTTCAGAACTCTTTATATGTATACTATTCTTGGATGTTTCCAAAGTTGGAATTTATTCTTTCGCAATTCTGTTCAACAGTAATTCTACCACGTGAAAAACGGGTAGAATTGTAGGAATGAGGAAATTTCAGCAATGAAAAGAATTCCAAAAAATAGGAAAAAGAGTTAAAAAAGCGCAATGATGAAATAGAAGAAATAATATATGGAAGAAGGAATAACATTTTGGTAATTCGGAAAGGCATATTGCAGGAAGCGGAAAAAGAAGAAAACTCGGCAATTAAGCAAACAACGTTTGAAACGAATTTCCATTGCATTTTAATAGGTATTTCTCTGATGGTAATATATATGTAACGAACGTAAAATTCAATTTCGCGCAGTAGAAAGGAATCTTGCGGGGACAAGTAGAATCGGTGTCGTGAACTCGCGTTGACAACGAGCGACTATTACGAATTTCTCGCGACGTAAGAATGCTATTGACCATAAAATTTCGCGAAAATCGATATCCATTTCGAACATGACGAACTTGAAAATAGATAGTAATATATACCATGAAATTAGTTGTTGGAATTTACTTTCGTCCTCTTCTTAAAATTTACGAGCTCCACGAACGATTAAAGATTCATAGTTGAACGAAAAGAGAGAGATTAATTTTTTTTTTCTTCTCTAAAGAATATTAAGTATTTTAAAATACTTTTCACGAAACGTAAAATAGAATTGTCTTCGTGTCGTGCAATTTGACCAAAGACGTCTCTCTTTTTGATTCTAAACGATTATCGTGTCATTGACCACGATGAGCCGGAATTAAATTCTTAGAAGGACTTATGTACGTTGATAGATACGTGGGTGTTACGAATTCTTCCTGCGACACGTCAATCACCGGATTTCTCTCATTTACCCTCTACTATTCGAAACGATAGATTTAGAAATAGTCATAACTCCATCAACTCGATTTAACATTGGTTCCAATTTATTTTAAACCGCGCGATCGAACTCGTCTGCCATTAGCACGATTGAATTATTTATATTTCGTTTTATATTGCACACGATTACAGCGCGTTCAATTATTAAATAAGTGTAAACGCAGAGATAATTAACGTAATGACAAAGTAAAAAAAAAAAAAAAAAAAAAAAAAAGAAAAAGCGAGACCAATCTGGAAAAAAATGTACACCAATAGCTCCTTTTTAAATAAGTTTCACGCGAGGATCGTTAAAATTTTACGTTCTCCTCCAAGACAAGACTGGTACATCCTCGTCAACGCAATTATTCCATGACGGTCGTTCCACGGCAAGGATTTTACGCGATTTCGACTCGTAGCCATAACTTTCCTCTCTCGTGTCGTGTTGTGTTCGTTGCCCGACTTGGTAGCTTCGTTATGCTTTCTTTATCCCTAGTCGCGCGTTTAACGAGACAATTGGCGTTTCGCGAGTCCCCAAAGCGCAACGCCTCGGGGATTTTTCTTTCCCTTCGATCGTCTCGCCTGGATGCTGGTGGAAACAACTACTAGAAACTTTCCACGAGGAAAGTACAAAAGAATCTTAGCGTTCGAGGAGGAGCCGAGGAAACCGAGTGTTGTTGCTCGATTAACGATTCGCGTAACATCGCGTGCCGGAACAACAGCTATTAATCCAACGAATAAATTATTCCGTTCCGTTGAATAATTAAATAGAATTATCTCGATGATGTTACGGATCTTTCCTAATAATAATAATAATCCTCCAACAGGTGACTACCAAGAGATTGAAAAGCGTGGAAACTATCGTTCTATTTTTCCTATTTTCGCTTGTTTTTCGACAAATATCTCAATCCTCGATTCATTTTCCCGCGACAGAGGGAGATTAGACGAGCTCATTTCGATCAGCCTCTCTAGCACATCTAACATTTAAGATGTTAAAAATCATTACTCTTCTAAAAACGTATTCTCAATACCTTTTTTAATTTTTGTCGATCAACCGACTTTCGCGTCTATGAGGAATAGCAATTTGGCTGGTTCGAGCTCATTTCGATCAGCCTCTCTAGCACATCTAACATTTAAATTTTTGTTAAAAATCATTACTCTTCTAAAAACGTATTCTCAATACCTTTTTTAATTTTTGTCGATCAACCGACGTCTACGAGGAATAGCAATTTGGCTGGTTTGGAACAAGGTGGTGCGATAGTGGTGGTGGTTTTTTGGGCGGCTATGGCCCCGATAAAATCGGGGCGGAAGCGATGACAACGAGGTGGGTAGAGAGCGGCGTCGTCTCTATGGCCGGTGTCCGATTAATCAGAAATTAATAGGGCACAAGTAACGCGGCAAATTTACAGGCAAATGTTTTCATTCGTGATTAATATTCGCTCGCATGAAAAGGGGGAGGAGATATCAGGGCCGATATAATCTGGCCGATCGCGTCGCGCCGATGTATAAATTATTTCAAACTATGTTTCCATTTATCGTTCCATCGATTATACCGTCCTTACCCCTCCGCTCTTGTTTTTATCCCGCTTGCATAAATCCACCGTTTCGATTCGTTCTCCCTCTGATGACACAGAAATCACCGCTTCGTGTTGAGGGGACGTAATTTTTTGAAATTAAAAAATTACGAGCTGAACAGAATCGATGGTGGAAATGAAGAAGCACGCACGGATGTAATTGTTTGTCTTGATAGTGTTTCCAAAGCAAAAGAAATATTTCCAGATAGACGAGGAATATACAAGGAAATGAAATTTTGAACGAGAGAAAGACTGGCTCGCGTTTACTTTTCTTAATTTTCACTCACCTCGAGCGTTAATATATTAATTGATATATCAGATCGGTGTACTACGAATGTAAATTCGAATTATGTAATAAAACGGCTGTAACAAAGTAACAGGGGCGCATCAACGAATAATGTTACGAGAAACGTACACGCGCTTTATCTTTTTCTCTTGCTTCGTGTCCAGTTAAATTGTTCTACGCGACACGGACAATTTCGAGAAATATGGGCTCCTGGACGAGGGAAAACGGAGGAGAAATTAGAGATCGCTTTTGTGTTTCCATTTCTAAACCTGCTTCGAGTTTCTTTCGCAAAAAAAAAAAAAAAGACGAGGCTATTTCCGACCAGATTCATTGATGCAAATTTCGCTAAAAGCCATATAATCTTTGAAATAGACGAGGATAAACGGCGGAGGAACGTCTAAATGATACTAATACGGAATATTTATGAGGTAATATAGGGTAAGCGTAATCACTCGTTATCACTCGTTCCGCGAATAGTTCGTATTCACCGATGTTTCGAGGTAGTTAGCGACAAAGGACACGGATAATCTTGTTTCGCGCGATATCCCGAGGAAAAATACGCGGCTCGTAATGCGTTCCATTGCATGGCGGGCAATAAACGCGTTTCGAGCAGCCTCGTTTCCGTTTCGTTGTTGCCTACTTATCTTTTACACCTGTTCATCCATCGACGTTATTTCCCGATTGTTTGAGCGCGCGGATCATCTTTTTTTCTCTCTCCGTCTCGAATTCGTTCCACGCTAATTGAATTCACTTTTTTTTCCACTTTTTTTTTTTTNTTTTTTTTTTTTTTTTTTTTTTTTGTTACTCCTCCCTTCGCAAATTTCAAAGGAAATTTATATTTAAATTTTTCCGTTGCGTTTCTGCGATCAATTTAATTCCTCTGTAACAAAATAATGCTTCTCTCTCCCTGCGTCGGTTTAGAAACTGCTTTTTTAGATTCGTTTTTGTCGAGATCGTTTTTTGCATGCCAACTAAATGAAAATCGCTCGATTAATATAGGAAACGAACCGTGTAATTGTTTTTTCAAACGTATATATATATATTTGTATGTATGTATATATGTATATATAAATACATTCCTTTATCTTGGAACAAAACGAAACGAAGAATTTTTAATCGTACATGTTAAAAAGTGTGTTATTCACGATCATTATCCGATCGTTTTTACGTACGTTTGCTTGCTGGTTGGATGGAAAATGGCGAGTACCATGGAGATTGGCGAAAAGGATCGTTTTATCGGTCGCATTTATTCGAAAGAACTCACAGTTTTGATCGATGGTAATCGTTTCGTGTCCGTAAAAAAAAAAAAACAAACATTGGCAGCGATGGAGAGAGAAAGAGAGAGAGAGAGACGCCGATTTTTCACTTTTGTTCATTCATATTCCCTCCCGTAAACTCGATCGATTTCGCGTTATCGTCCAAGTTTCACCCTCGCGCCTCTGTTTTAATTCGCCACCGTTGCTCGCCCTATTTTTCACCGCCGACCATCGCACGATTAATCCAGCGACCAGCGTTTGTCTCTGCATATTTCATCGATTTCCCGCAACTGTCACTCTTTTAGGCGAGACTCCGTTGAAATTTTGAACCGATCAAAATTAATCGCGCTATTAATCGGACAAGCAAACAATGCTTTTTCTTTACGAAGGAATCGTTTCTACAATTAACATTCGATAATCTCTTTCTTTCGCCGCGAATAAAAAAAAAAAGTGTGATATAATATGCCCGAATCGAGAATTAATTTGGAATATCAAAGTAATAATCCTTTTTTAATATTAATTCAACATTTCGGTAATAACTCCTTTGTAAAAAAATTCAATTTTCTTCGATACCTTTGTCGAATAAAGTGAAATAAAAGAATGAAAAATATAACATCGATTGTAATAATGACCGAATTAATTCGAAATTTCAAAGTGAAGGAACCGCGCATCGATGCAATGTGAAATACTTATGATTGCGAGCGAAGAAATCCTTTTTAAAATTAATTATAAAATAAACGTTTCTCCTTTGTCGAATCGAGCAAAAATTCAATTTTCTTCGATACGATGGTGTCGAATAAAATAAAACTAAGAAAAGGTATTACGACATCGATTATAATAACGATATATAATCGAATTAATTTCGAAAGTAACGGCGCATCATTGTGAGATAGAATACTTGTGACCGTATTCGCGAAGGAATCCCATTTAAAATTAACTTTAACGTTCGAACAATCTTGCTTCCCCGTCGCAAAAATTAAATTTTTCGATACCCTGGCGTGGAATAAAATTAGAGATACGATATCGATCGTAATAATACAATTCGTAATAATTCAATTGGAAATTTCAAAGTAATGGGAGGGGATGGAATAAACGCGAACCACGAGCGAGGAGGAATAACTTGTTTCGAGTTGAAACGTTGCTCACAGGAGGCTGTTGGAATTTTTTTTCAGATGGAAACGAAGGGGGAGAGAAAGAGTAATTGCAAAGTGGCGATGATCCCCTGCTACTAACAGAGTGTGGAGAATTAACCGAGTTGTTGAAGTGAGAGCCGCATTAACGTGTTATTAACGTCATGTAACCGACATCGCGAAAGTAATCATGGAGAAGGTATGCAGGCCTGCTTGGAGTAATCCTCGACCCATCAAGGGTAAGTCGATTTTCCTTTCTTTCTCTTTTTACCAACCTATCTTATCCTTTATTTATTTATCGATTAACCGCATGCGCTTTTCTCTTTTCTTTTTTTTTTTTTGCCTCTCCGCGGGAGGGAAGAAACGAGCATAATCATCCTTGCCCCGTTCCCAGGGCAAATGTTTCTTCGCGGACAGATCAATTACGAGTAATAAATTGGCGTCTGATCAAAGAGATCAGACGCCGGAAATCGGATCTCCGAATCGAAATCGCTTCGAGATGGAAAGCAAACCTGGAATCGAATCGATTTAGTTGGATCGAAACAAAATTGAATCGTATAATTCGATGTGCTCGATCGAGGATGATCGACGATGAAATCGTAGCTCGTGTCGCTTTATCATCGATCGAAACTGCATTCGCGAAACGCTTTTTTTTTTCGAGAGAGCCACGCGTTTTCGATCGAGAACAGGTTTCTTTTTTCCCTCCTCCGCTTTTTCTTTCTTCGCACAATCGTTCCGCGAAAGAAATTAGCGGAAAGGAGAGGCGGACGACCGACGCTTGGCGCGACACTTTCGATTTCGTTTTATTTCGCTCGAGAAGCAATACCGGTTGCGGACGAGCGAACCACTTTCTTCGCTCGGGATTCTGTCGCATCGAGACCGTTCGTAGATATAATTTCATCTGGAAACCGCAATAAGGGGGAACGATAGACTTTCTCGGGGGAGGGGGAGGGGAAGGGTCTCTGTCCCCGATCGAGAGTTGGAATGATCTAAGAGTGATTATCACGAGCGAATTATCACGAATCGAGTCGAGCCGAGTCGATCGATGCACTCGATGATTTCTCGCGCTCGGTTCGGGGATCGTATTTCGTGTATGAAATAGAATTGGGACAACGTCGTCCGGTTCAGAACGAGGAAATATTGCGTCGTGGCAAAAACTGGTTAAATGGCGCGATAAATTAAAACTGGATTTCTCTGAAATTTTATTCAAGTCACTTTTTAATGTTTGGAATGGGGGAAAAATTAACTCGTGGATAAGAAATTTTTCTATAATCGAACGTATTATCTTACGCGTTTCGGGGGATTCATCGAAACATTTTTTGGAAATTTTGTTCAACTTTTTTTTAAGATTGGAACAATCTTCTTGGTGGAAGGTTTCGATCTCTGATTTTATTTACAACCTCGAGAGAAAACACGAGGTATCGCACGAAAAACTGGAAATTTTGTTCGACTTTTTGAACCGATAGAAACGACAAGGAACGAGAAAAACGACAAGGAACGAGAAAAACTTAACTCGTGGCGCGATTTAGAAATTTTTCCACGGGACAAATTGATGTATTTTAGACTTCGAACAAAACACTTCGAGATATATAGATCAAGATAACGATTTATAATTATTTATGGGCCCGAATAACGAATAACTTTACGCACAATGGACGAACGAGTCCGTAAATTCATTAATCAACACGATTTTGTTCACCGCGATTTAATCATTTAACCAGATCCCTATTGTCGTTTCGACAACTTTACACGCGTATCCGTGTGTACCCGATTCATCGATCAGCTGGACATTCCCCGTCGATTTGCTCGGAGGATGTTCTCGAGAGATGCTCTCGTGTCGTGCGTGGAGATCAAGGAACCCGTTTAAAAGGAATTCCATTCGCGTAATTCCATTAGAGCAGGATGTTCGATCCTTTAAATCCACCATTCGTCTCGATAATTTACCTTCGTTTCGTACAATTTCATTATCGATTTTATACAATTTTCCATCGTTTAAAATTCTCGGCGTACCTCTACGAAACCTGAATGGATATTTGGAACGCGCCGACAATATATTCTAATCATCGCCGCTTCGTCATTACACCGTGTATCGACGATGTATATATTCCGCTCATTGCGCTCATCACCGATGACGCGGTGTTTGGAATATATTGCGGACGGTGGAAAATTTTCTTCGTATCTTCGTTATCAGACAATTTATTTTAAATAAATTTTAAATAAAATATATATTTTATTTTTTAAAATATATATTTTACTCGCGCGATTCGACGAAAAAGTGGATTTCTTTTCCTTTCTATTTTCTTCATTCACTCGCGAAAACAAGGTTCTCGCGAGGTTTGTCTTGCAGTTTCTTAAGCGCGCGGCTTTTCCATCCATTCCAATATTTTTTTCGCATTCCTGTTCCTGTCGACGTTTCTTTGCTCGTTCTCTCACGTTCCAACCAAGCGTGTTTGCACGTCTCACCACGGTTTTCACCGTTCCTTCCTCGTTTCCTTCCTCGTCTCGTTTCTTTTCTTCTCTTTTCCTTTCCTCCCCTCTCCCTCCCCCTCTCTCTTTCCCTTCCCTCCACCGACTCGAGCTTCTAATGAGCGCACTTCCTTCCGTCGAAATTGAATACTCCCTCGACCAGAAGAGTTATGCTTGCTATCGGTTTATTCCGTCTCGAGCCGGGGAAGGCGACGAAACTATGCTCTTGCTTCGAAAGTGGACGGAGAGGGGGTGCGCGTTTCAGATGGCCAAGAGGGTAAGAGAGAGAGAGAGAGGGAGGGGAGAAATTTATGCAGATTCGTTGGTTATGAGCGTTTGCAATTTACATGCGACGCATGGCCCGTTAATGGACTGGGATGGTTCTCGCGCGTGAAACTTTCATTAGACGCGTCAAACACGCGCGAAAAATCATTTTTTTTTTTTCTTTTATCAGGCTTTATCGGGTTTCATAAACTTTAACCCCTTCTCTCCCTCCTCAAGTGTGATTCGTCATGAAACGTTTAAATCGTTCGTGGATAAAATAAAAGCGTGAATACGAAATCATTTTATACACGTGTACGCGGGTCCTCGAAATTCATTCTCAATTTTCAACGAAATTTTAAACGGGAAAATTTTCAGCTCGAGTTTTTCGTCCCGATAAAGAAGTCGTGAAAAACGCCAGGGATTGGATCTCCCTTCTCTTCAATTTTTCCCCCACACGTCACGTAACGCGCTACTCGTTTTATTTGCATTCAAGGTTGTCCAATTCCGCGTCATTACCAACCTGTTTACCAATTGTTTACGCAAACGTATTCGCGTTAAAACTTGGAGAATAGCTTTAATTAACGCGGCATTAAAATAATAATAACGATACGTCCGAATATATCTTTCGAGGTCGTCGAATAGACTCCTTCGAGCACAGTCGTTAAATTATATGAATTAAACCGTTGGTAAAAATGGACGCGTTATATTTTTTTTTTCTTTTCAAGCTTTGTCGAATTCAATCGACTTCGATACGTTATATTCGATCGTATCGTATCGTCTTTTGAAGGAACGCTTCGTTCGCTGTTACACAACTTCGCTGTATCCTGTTCCAAGTTCGTTCAAGATTACAGAGTTCTCTGTAATCCGAAGTGTTCATCGCAAATTATGTCTTTTTTCTCGCAAGAAAAATTCAAATTTCCCAGAATAAATTCGTAAACTCCTCCGAATTTCCTCCTCTTTCGCACAATTTTTAGAAATTAACTAACGACGTTGTATCGAATATCGAAAGGAGAGGAAAACGCGGATGGACTTTGCCCCAATTACGGAGTCTTAGATTATTAAATGTCGGCGTGGAAATCGAGCAATGGCTCGAGCGTCCAACAATTGTTTAAACGTAAGAATCGGATGGATCTAAATTTTGGAGAAAGATCGATCCTCCTTACACTCACTCTCGTATGTGAACGCGCGCAATTGGATTTCGTCTGGAGCGAAAAGGAGAGAAAAGAAGGGAAAAGCGGAAACGAAGCGGATTTCCGGATTACTCCATGAAAATTTAATGGATGGAAGTGTGCTTCTCTTTATTTCGATCGTGATGAGGAGCGACGAAGGTAAGGCCGGCTCGCGGCTGGCATTTTAAACCGCGATCGGCACGAGGCTCGCTATATACCCGCCTTGCATAATCCACGATGCACGTGCCTGTGCATAAGAACGCATAATTTTCCACGCAGAATGCATCCAACCTTCGAGCCTTGTCACTCGGCGACGACCGACCGCTTGCCTCAATGGCGCTCCTTGTTTTCACCAATGCGCTTATCATCGCCACAGCTGCGCCTTCCATCATCTTCGCGCGCCGCCGCACGCTTCCTCGCTCTTTTTTTCCTCTCTCTCTCTCTCTCTCTCTCTCTCTCTCCTTACGTACGTAGTTTCTCGTAGCTTTGTATTAACGTACAAGAAGAAAGGAAAAAAGAGAGAAAAGTGAACACATTTTTCACGGATGGAAATAGATGAAAAGGTCAACTTGTTTTTATTTTCTCTCTCTCTTTTTTTCTTTTTTTTAATTGGAATGATATATATATTTTTTTTCGTGTTGTTTATCCGTGTATTTCTTATCTGATAGATATATATTTTCATGTATATTGAATGATAGTTGAGGGTCGTTCGACGTCAACCAAGATGAAGAAATATATATATCTCGAAGGAGACTTTATTTTTCTAAACGTCAAAAATATTCGATAATTATCGTTTCATTGGCTTCGAGTAGAATAAATAATTTTTGAAATTGCTCGATACGAAACTATATTCCACGATGCCTCGACCAGAATTATGCCTCGTACTGTTATGCATGTGGAACACGAATATATTAAAGTTCCAAGATAATGAATATAGTAGATCGGCATGGAACGCGGGAGAGTCACGCATGAGGGGATAATTCGAATGATCATATCGAGTTGCAACTTACCTCGTAATAAACCTTCGAAATAAATCGTCGTTTCTCCTCCAGATTTTCGCATCCGTCTCGGGAAGAAAGCAGGGGAGGAGGATGGGGAAAGACTGTTGTTTCGATCTTTCTCAAAATTTCCTTTATTTACTTATTTCGCGGGAAAGAATTTTTCCAGAGCTTCATCAATTAATTTAATTCAACCGAGCGAGAATCTTTCGTTCGTTCGTTCGTTCGTTCCTTCGTGTGCTCGTTGGTCGGCCATTACATTCCTCTCTCCCCCCACCTCCCCTCCCGTAGCGCCTTTTCGATCGAGTCACGCTTTATGACCATCAGCTATCCGCCAAGTTTGACTTTTCTCGGGGATTCAAGGATGCAGAGCCGAGAGATTTGCGTATTCCCGGCCTATTTGTTACGCGGTCACGTACCGTGTAATCGCTTCTCCTTCCTCCTCCGCAACGACCGAGAATCGAACGCTCCGTCCGATTCCACAATTCTGGTGGAATTTTTCTTTTTTTTTCTCTCTCTTTTCTTTTTTTACGCTGGAGATAGAGAATAGGGACAAGGACAACTTTTTTCGACTTTTCGATTCTTTACGCGGGAAGAGGAAGAAGGGGGGGGGGATATCTTCTTTTACGAAAAATGGATGGATCGGTTATGGATTATGGTTCAACTATCCCTTTCGATCGTAACGAGCTGGGATTCAACCTGTTTCGAACGATATTCGAGGCGAGGGAAGCAAATTTGGGGTAAGGGATAAGGGATTTTCTTGTAACCTCTTTTTGCGGAACTTTTATCGAAGATTAAACGTGTATCGAAAATATCCGTATTTCGAAAAAGTATTTCGTCTCGAAGAATGATTCGCTGGTCCGAGATTGAACGCTTTAAATAAAATTAATCGATTACGGGCAGAACGATAATATGAGAATAAGAAAAGAAATTCTAGGAATTCGTGTCGACTAGAATTTGTCGAGAGAGAGTGAATTTCAAGAGAGAGAAGGGGAGAAAAATTAGGAGTAAAATGAAATACGGTGGAAGGAAAGAAGAGGTTTGGCTTGAAAATCGGGATTGATAAGCATCGAGTCGGTGTTGGAAGCATCCGATTCTTCCGTTTCGGTTCCGTGATCCGCAAATTTGCACCTCGATCCGGTTATTTCCCGCGGGCGGGCCAAAGTCACCACCCCCTTCCTCCTTCTTTGGGAAAAGAGACCTCGTTGGCGGTGGCGGTGGACGTCGTCGCCACCCCTTCGGCTTTTGTTGTTTCGCGGCGCACAAGGGGGAATTCTATCAGCCGTGGCTGTGACTCGAGCCGAAAGATCCTCCTGGAATTTAACCCAGATGCTGTTTTTCCTTCCCTCGCTTCCTCGCTTCCATTTCAATGAGATCCCGTGTCCCGATGGGATTGTATCGCGCCTTTTTTTTCTCTCTCTCTCTCTCTTTCCCACTCCTTCATTGCTCGCGACACTCTTAAGGGATTAGTACGCGGCTCTCTCCTCCCCTCTCCTTCACAAGCCCCTTTGAATCAGAATCTCGTCGTGAAAAAAAGAAGAAAAATCCTTCTTTTTCTCGCATCGTTTCTCCTTCGATGATTCCTTCCTTCCTTCCTTTCTTCCTTTTGCCTCCCTTGTTTTCGAGACGAGAACTTTGAACGCGCGAAAGGTGAATGGGGAAAACTCGGCGCATTCTTCTCCATGCAAAACGTTTCAATACTCGCCATCCGTGAATCGAAATATTCTTTGGAGTACTTTGGAGCGAGTGAAGGTGAAGCGAGGATGAGTCGATCGCGAGGAAAGATTATTATGCGTCGTGATTGCGAACTTTGGAGAGGAGGGGGAGGAAAGGAGCTAAGCCTGCTTCGCGAGATGAACCAACTTTGAACGCGCGGAAGATGGAATGGAGAAAGGGATAGTAGTAACTGTCGAAAAAAATTCTTAAAACGCGTCTCTTTTACGAGGCGACGAACTTCGACGCGAGAGGAATCGAAACTCTGTTCATTCCTCTCTTGACGAAGTAATTTCAAGTAATTTTTATCGGACGAGTATTCTCGAGCGCGTTATTTTTAAAGATCGATAAACTCGCTTTGTATACTCGATGAAGATTTCTCTCTCGATCCCTTTCATTCCCAAAGTTCCACTCCCAAGATCGCCAAAAAACGTTAGGGAGAGAACGAACGATGAAAGATTTTAAACGAGGAAACGTTCCTCGAGAAACCATCGATACTTTGACGAGTAAGAGTCGTGGGATTATTTACATTACTGGATCGCAGGAGAGGCACGCGGTCAGAATGGAAGAAAAGGATAATAATAATAATGATAATAAACTCGATTCTTATATATATATATGGCGTTCCGTAAAAGGCAGGGCGGCAACCGAGGCCAGGTTTTCCATTCCGTTCGAACGTGTTCCGTTCGCGTCTTCGTTTTTGTCAATTTCTCGTAGTCACGCGGGGAATTCTGAACGCGTCGAATAATAAATTCCCTCCCTCGGAATCGTCTCGTCTCCTGTTCTCACGTTTCCCGCGGCGGTTTTGCGATGCGCTGCGGTTTTTATCAAGGAAAACCGAGTTATTTACGCGCGCGTGCACCTCCTCCGTCGATCACTCCCTCCCCCTCTTCCCCGGGTTCGACGGTTGATTTTAAATGATCGCGCGGGGGACCGGAGGAGGTGAGCGTGTCGTGGTCGATCTCCTCGTGCCTGATCGCGTTCCAAGCCGGCCAGTCGCTCGCTTCGATCGCTGGAAAGTGAAAATGTCGCGCGGTTACGAAAAATCGAAAACTAGTTTCTCGATCGAAAATAAATAAACGAGAATTGGAATTGTGATTATCGCGTTGCTTGGTAATTTGAACGCTTTTTCCTCTCTCTTCGTCTCTCTCCCTCTCTCTCTCCCTCTCTCTTCGTCTCTCTCCCTCTCTCTCTCCCTCTCTCTTTCTCTCTTTTTCTCCTCTTTCTCCCTCTCTTCTCTCTCTCCCTCTCTCTCTCTCTCTCTCTCTCTCCGTCTCTCTCCCTCTCTTTCTCTCCCTCTTTCTTTCTTTCCTCCCTCTTTTTTTCTTTTTCTTTCTCTCTTCCCTCTCTTTCTCTTTTTCTCCTCTTTCTCCCTCTCTCCTCTCCTTTCTTTCTCTCCCTTTCTC